>NW_008751777.1:585430-654184 GCF_000715545.1 Opisthorchis viverrini | reverse complement strand
CACAATCCATCCCCGCCCACCCACCCTCCCACCCGCGTCTGGTTGGCTGACACGTGTGCTGCGTATCGAATTTGTCCGTGATTGAAACAGTGTTCCTTTTAGGGTAGGAAGTGCGACCACTGCAAACGCCCCTTGGCGTTCTATTTGAGGGTGGGTATTTGTTGTCATTTGTTTACATCATCATCAGGTGATACGCACATTATCCCCGGAACAGATGATTGCTGAAGATTGCCACGCAGGGAACAATAGCCAGCAGTCGAGCAGGTGGCGGCGTTCAGGGTGTACATTTGACATTTTTGCCTTGTCAGGAGTCTCATAGGATATGCCACATTGAGTTGATTCAGGAGCATCCGCGATGAAAGATTTGTTGGAATAAAGTTTCAAACCTAAAGAGACTTCAGGGTGGAAATGTTTGGGAACGATTGGGAAGTCATCGTTTCAGAGGGGTTTGGTAAACAATCGGTGGATTTATTGCTGGGCAATGCTTCGCTTTTGACACAAAAGCGACGTCAGGCCAAGTGAGCAACCAGCTGATGTACTCTACTGTGACCGAGCTGTGTTCATCTCTGTCTTTGAGCTTATCCTTTATACGGAGCTGTTGGTTTCCATCTCCATCCCCGGACTGGTTCGAGATCCAATCAGTGAAAATCCTATTAGATTGCAATAGGATCTCAGCTACCATCGCAGTGAGGCTGGCAAGAGATGTTCAACCTCTGGGAACAGCATCATCTACTCTGGGTAAAAAGTGCTGACGTAATATATTCAAAATTCTTCAGCGTCTATCTTTCAACAAATATCTTACCATGAAACAGACACATGTAAGATCAGTTTTTGACTCTAAAAAGAGTGGTAACTAAACCAGTCAGTGTTTAAAAACTCAAATGATGTCTTCAATAAATGTATGAAATAGTAGTCACCTTTTCTGTGCGTTTTTTGCCCAATGACATCTTTCAGAGAGTCATCTAGTTTCAGTTTCTGCATCACGTGTTTAGTAGTCCACTGTTTGAGACTTTCGGTCCCTCACCTCATTTGGTCTATCAGGTGAAGAGTGACATGGGATCTTGACAGCCCTGAATACTTTCCAGTAGTTCTGAGCCTTCGACGGTAACCATAAAATGCCGTCATCTAGCAAAATGCCTCTTGGCGTACAAGGTTAAGAGGAGCGGGGTGGATCAAGCAGTTAGAGCACGAATTTACTGACCGGAAGGCTGTGGTTCGAACCCGACCTCTGCCACTCGACTTCCCCTAACTAGGCTTGGGCAACTTGGCAGTATCACAGCCCTCGTGCCTCGTTCGGGTAGCATGTCAGCTGGGCACCGGAATGGTGTTATAAGGCGAAATGCCCTCAACCCACAATTTGTTGATCGTGTTGATTGACCATCCACACGTTATCGGTAGGTTTCGGACTCTAATTTGCCCAAAGTAGCATAACACAACCATATTTTGACCGAACCCTATTGCTGTCTCTCACCACATTACTGTCAGCGAAACTCACATTTATACGTCCATCTGTGGCAGGCATACCTCTTCAAACCGCGAAAAATGAATATCTGAATTAACTGGTGGTTCTTTTGCACCGTGCAGGTGTAGCCCAACTGGGAACTTCATAATCTCCCCACCATTTACGATCCCTAGGTAACCTTCTCACGAGTTGAACGCGTCTTCCGTCTGAGACATTGTCGCTTGGAGGATAATTCAACACCGCAATGAGACAATTGGCGACACAATATCTCATCCTAGTTTAACTTATCCACTCACTACTGAACTCCATAGGGGCAGGAAGGCCGCCGGTTTGACTCCCCCTCAGCTACAAACAGCTGATGATTCCCAGTGCCGCATTGTGTTTCTCGGTCATGCAGCATAGATCAGTTTCGCTTTCAGAAGGAAATCTCATGAATACACAGTTGAAACCGAGTTGTTGATCCAGAATCAAACACTCGGGTCTTATCGTCGAGATTACGCACGTCCTTTCGCCATTTCGAAAGGATTGGACATCGAAGCGTGGTCATGCACACGTATAGATCCACTTGAATTGGCCCTTCCATATTTCCTGGTAATATGAGTGAAGCTAATCCTCCGATCCCTCCACAGGATACCGGAATGAGCGCAGGGGGATTGGCGAACGGATATACCTGTAGCGTGGTTAATCCGATTATGAAATGCGTGCTGGAGTTTACACTCCAAAGTTCAACCTCAAATTGAGATGTCCTACCTTCCATTTCCGTCCCTTGACGTCCGTCCACTAAGTGTGGTTGCTCAAAATAGCCCCCTCTCCCGCAAACAGAACGCGACCGGATACGAAGAATCACATGAAATTCCAAGTGTATAGTCCAACTGTAAAAAGCGGGTGTAGGATTATGCGCTTCAGTTTCTCGAAAGTTTTATTACAAGATGGAATAAAGAACAAATGGAACAGGTCACATTTACCATAGCGTACAGGTGTACCCGGTTGTTCTGACTATATGCGGATGATATGAGTGTCTAAAATGAGTGGCGTAACGCCGTTTCTCAAAAGCAGTCAGTGAGAAAAACGAAATCAGAAAGTTAGGAGGCGAAACCCATGTCTGACATACGTGTAGCTAGAAAAAATTATTTCAGCTTCATACTGTTTCACGGCCTTTCCCAAGTTTTTTCGTCATATTGTGTAGGCTATCTGTATAATTGCTGGTACAGTTTGCATCCTGATTTCACTTTAACGATAAGTGACTAATTTCAGCTAGCTCATTATGAATGTAACGAGACTACTGACTGCTAGATGGACCGTTTATTTCGGATAGCCAAACAAAAAATCGATCATTCAGTTTGAAGTCCTAACCACGTAGCAATCACCTCAGACGTTTTTGTGGTTTGTCACTTCTAAGCTTTGAGTGGTGTAACCCGATAAGTTGTCGGATTTGTCTCCGAGTCATCCTGCACAGTGGGGATTCGGACTTTAGTCCATGCGTATACGCTCGACTGTTCCTGAAGACTTCCTGTCTGTCAGGACGGGACCATGACGCGCCTTGTCGGCATAACCCCTAAACCTGGTATCGTTGGAGTCTTGTGCTCTTCTATGAATACTGCAGACCATGATACTACTGAATTTCCCCCAATAAACGATTTCCGTTCGACTCTTCATCCTTAGCGGGAGTCGTCAGCATCAGTGCGCATTTCGCGAAACTCCAGGGAGTCTCGAGCCCGCGAACTCGAGCAAGCAGTTAACACGTAAGATCTTGTCATGTGAATTCCAAGAGTGAAGCATTAATGGCGCTATACCTTGTTAATCAAACTGCTAAACAGCAACTCATGGCCACACAGTTAAACGTCCAATCTACCAGTCGGAAGTTCGCCGGTTCGAGACCCTTTGGAATTTGTAAGATGCACTTTGCGGACGGTGAAACAGCCGCTTGGTGCTTCTCGGCATTGATTGGCTGCACTCAGAGGACGAAAAAAACCTCAAACTCTCCAAATTTCCTCATTACAAAAAACTTAGAAATCCCCGCCGAACATCCCAACCCCTCGGTCACGTGATAGAATCAAAATGGTTTCCAAGTCTAACAGAATGTGTAGAGAGTGTGGAGTTCGTGTCAGTTGGATAACGGCTTATCTTCATGGGGTATGTTCCGTCTTCCAAAAGTTCTAACGAACGATAGCTGGATTGTTTGCGAGTGTACTTAAGGTGATATGCCACAGATTAAGTTCCTGATAAATGAATGCCTAACGATACTCAATGAATAAGGTAATAAATGGAGTTAGACGTTTCAGAGAGACAGTACACGGCCATGCAAGGACGAGGTCAAACAGTGCGTGACGCAGAGACCCTGGACTTCCATACTCCGCTGGTCAAACACCGATGGCACACACGTTTCGTGATCGATCGATGCGAGCAAGTTTGAACAGGCCAGCCTAACTCAACACCGATGGCCAAGCAAATCTCCACACCAGATCAGTCAACTTTCGCGTGTGGTGTGCACCTCAACTGTCGTAAATCACATCCGCTGGTTAATTTTTTGTTTTCTGGGAGATCATTCAACAAGTGGTACAGAACCTCACAAAATGTGAGTAGGTTTGACAGCGTTGACCCAAAAAAGGTTTTGAATCATGATCGATCTGCCGTCAAAGGTAACTACAATAAAAACGATCTGAATGGATACAAACCAGTTCATATAGCCCGCTAAATTTGACCCATGTAGGTAGATGAACTTGCACCATTCTGAAAGTTTGTTCACTTTCTTTTCGAAAGTGTCAAACGAGGAAGGCGACTACCGTTCAGTTCATTCAGTTCATTCAGTTCATTCTGCCACCGGATCAAGCGCTGGAGACGTTTGAGTGGTATTCTGCAGACGTGCAGCAAGTCCAATTTCATTAGCGTTTCGTTGACTAGTGAAACGGCGGCCTTTTGTTAGTGAATCGGTCACTTCGAGTAACCATGACAAGGAGGACCTAGTGAGAAGAGAAGGATGAGTCTTCGTTTAGATCACTAGGCTATTGTAACGGCTAGGTAACGTACTATTTAGCGGTAGAAGTCCTATAGCAATGTCTTACCCCTACGTAGCATAGCTTTATGCCCCTAGAGCTTCTCTCCTGACTACTGAAGCGGTTCAGTGTGGACTATTCTTCCTGACATCAACTTAGAACTAAATTCCATAACACTGTGAGAGACGCAGTCCCGTAGGAGCAATGGCCTCCGTCTCCTGGAGCTAAATCAACGTTGCTGAGTTGGGTTGTTTACAGGAGAACCGGCATGTTTATTAAAGAAGATAGGCAGCTCGGGTGCTCTGCTGTTCGCTATGCTCTGCTTCCAAGCTCGGCGAACAGACAAACAACCAAGAACCCTATGCTCTTCTAAATGGATGAATGGTTCACACACAAACACAGTAATCTATCATTTTCGGGAGTACCGACGTTGACGGAACAGATCGAAGACTGCTGGAATGCCTAGTGGAGCATGTAGCACATTATGTCTCCCGATCAATCGTACATCTGTTTCCATAAGGTCGGAGGTCAAACTGCAAACCTGCGAAGTCGGTTGCTGTGGCCAACGGTACAAATCGATTCGATTGGAAATCTTCGTTTCAATCAGTCAGTCATGTTGAGTGAACTTCATCAACCAGTTCATTGTGCGCAAAAACTTTGAAGCTAGGCATCTGGTTGTCATGCTCTCGAGTATATAACTACAGATTTTACTGTCTACTAATCACCTGTAATAAGAAGCTCGGTGTAACACCCTTTCGATGCCTAGCTTCTATACCACCCGAAGGAAGCACGAGAGCTGGGATACTGCTGCCCAAGCCTAGACAGAGAAAGTCGAGAGGCAGAGGTCGGGTTCGAATCACGAACCTTCCGGTCAGTAATTTCACGCTCTAACCACTGAGCCACCTCGGCCACCTCTGCCTGCCCGACACATCCACAAACTCCTTTTTCCATACGATTTGTGTGTTTTATGGATTGGGTAGGGGGTAAAACAAATACTACCCTCCCCAGACGTTCGTTTTCTATCTCTATCGATGCGATGGACTGGGTACACGAATGAGTTAAACCTTCTGTTTGGGCGAGCTGTAGCAGCTTCGTGCAAGCTGGGTGTTTAGCCTAAGGTGGCCCACTGTCCGCTACGTCTGAGAAGTGTATTTGAGAGCAAAATATTGATCCAGTGAAGAGCAGTGGAAAATTCTGCAGCCTCAGCGTGATAGAGTGTTATCATCTCTCTAAACTGTTCGCATAAGTTCTATTGTTCTCACCTTATCAGTCCTGTGAATGACAGCCTCAAGAGAAATCTGTGCCTCATGGGGGAATTTTATCCTCTCTTCCTCTGGTCACATCAAGTCCACGCGCTGCTTAGAAATCACTAAGGCTGGATTGCGATCGTGCTTTCGATTGGCGCGTTAAGCTTAAAATTGCCATCCCCTCAGTGAGGAGAGCAAGCGATAGATCTGCCACGCAGTAAGATGCTCTGGTTAACGAAATTCACTCAGTTGCGTACCAGTTTAGTCTTCACGGTAGACCCAAATGAATACCTCCTATATGACTCTCATCTTAAGCTGAATGTTCTGCACCAGGTACGATATATCAGTATCGCAGTAAAATTGTACGGACCTACCACCACTCACAAGGTTGCCAAAAACAATTCGACAGCCAATGACCGGTTTATACACAATGTATTGCGATACTGGTATATGGTATCAACTGAAACACGAGGTGGCCTGGTACAACATATTCAGTTGAAGAAGAACATCACAAACGGAAGATTCGGTCGGGTCTCCCGTGAAAAAAATCCGTATGCAAATGATTACATTTCGTTTATTTCGTGCAATTTGAGTTTATGTAGAACATAAAGTTTCGCCCCAAGAAGGGCGAAACCGGTTGTGCGCTGTCAAAGAATTTTCAGCAACCTCACAAGTAACATGTCACTTCTATGAAGCACTCTGGTTAGCATTTTTTCTTTCCGTTTTTTTTCCTTTCAGTTGTACACGACTCTTACTTCATGACTAGCAACATCGTTCGGTATAACATTGAGCCTTTTTCAGCCCTATGCGAAACAGGCTTTCCATGAGAAGAAATCTGAAGGAATGTGGGGAAATTTTGGCCAAATCTTTCAGCACGAGGACACATCAGTTCGCTCTAGGGTTGCGGATAGACGGCCCCAAAAACCCGCCCCGGAATCCTGTCTAACAGCAAAGACTCAGAGTTGAAATCAGGTGTTGTAGAGTAGACCGGTGTGTTCAACTTTGAGCCGTCTTAAGATTGGTCCCACATTGGGAGGACCACTGCCCTCTGACCTTCGTTTTTAAGAAACCCAATATCCTTTGGTGTCCGTTCGCACGGACAACCAGAACTTCCGTTTTCACACCTTTCGTTAATCCAATCTCGTTAGTCAACCGCAACCCTTGATGGATGTCCGGTCTTTTCACACCTTTCGTTAATCCAATCTCGTTTCTCATGGCGGACCATTAGTCAACCTACCTGGATGAACTGTGGTTCCGAATCGCCGGAAACGTAATGGTGGCCTTTATGGTGTCCGTGAAAAGTCGATTTTGACCGGTGCCGGAAAATTTGCTGTTACTCGCCGGAATTCTCAGTTTTCCCTAGTAAGATGGCTGTGCCAAACTTCGGGCTTACAGGTTTTTGGGTCTAATGCCCAAATGTGAAAATAACAGGTCCCTTACAGGTCGACTTTTTCACAATCCTGGTTAAGTTTGATAGTATGACACTTTGAAATAACGTTGATTCGCTGGCTATCTCTATCCCCTGAAGGATAGTTCTTATAAAAAGGGGTTGCTATACTCACTTCGATCACTGAAAGTTCTATGCGCAGCTGATGTGTACGCCGGCATCGTTGCGGAAAATTCTCTCCATTCCAAAGTGTATTGTTTGTTTATCTCCCTACCACGGTTATTTCACTATCCTGAGGAATCAGATCTTTCCTTTTCAGTCCGGACTATCTGATTAGTTCAGGCCAGTAACTTCAAAACAACTCAACCGACTTCATTGCAATCACCTTCCATGCAGTCTATAGTTTCCGAAAACCAGTGGTTTCGATATATGAAGTGGAGACGATTGTCGCAGCTGGATTCTAGTTCTGTAGGCTTCAAGCCCCCCTGTTCTTCTCAGACATTGGTAACGGTAAAATTTTGCGAACTCATTCGAGCACCCTCCCACGTAAGCTGTCTTCCGCATGCACCGGACCCATTAGCAGACACGTGCGTTTTTTTTTCGGGAGCGGTTTTCGATGGATGACTGATCAATCAAGCAGTCCTGTCTAATATTTTGTTTATCTTTCCCCCGTACACCGACGTCTTCTTCCAAATACAGCTGTGGCTTATCAGATTAAGGAGAACGCATCAGCAAAAAAAGATGCTCGACGTCTGCAAACAAGTCCGCTGTGGAGAAAAAAAGCCAAACGTCTTTGTCATAAACAAGGCTCTTATCAAGCTTTATCTGCACGTGTGGGCTCAGTTCACAATCGTGGGGAAAATTCTGTCGAGCAACAATACTCCAAAAAAGGGAACCCGAAAATCTAAAAGACACCGTACACGTGCGTGGTGGTGGGGTTCTTTCTTGATTAAGTCCTCCCGGAAAGGAGTTTGTGTTTGAACACGATTCAGTGGGATGGTTTGCCCGAGGATGCTCTGTGTATGCAGTGACGGTAATCGTTTCCGTCTCTCCGAAAAGGCTATCCTCAAGATTTCGTTTTGCGAGTGACTTACCTGGAACCCAAGTGATGTTTCTATACACGTATCGCGATGTCTCGAATATCGTACCTACTGAAACATGAGGCGGCCTGGTGCAGCACATTCAGTTGCTTAGAAACATCATAAACGAGAGATTAAGCTGGGTTTCAGGTGAGTCTGCCTCGAAACCAAGATTGTTTGCAAATGAGTGTATTTTGCCATCCACAGGATCCTTTAATTCCTTTTGGCTCACGTGAATAACAAAAGTTCACCATCAGCCGTCATTGACTGATTGGAGTAATCTGAGGTCTGAAGTAAGTGAACATAGTTGGTGAACTAAAAGCGTTCTTTTTGGGGGTATAAAATGAAGCACCAGTACCAATTTCCTTATATCAAGGCCATGAAATCATTCGTCAATTACTTGACTTTTCGGAGATATCGTGCACTATTCCTAGAAGTTCGACTGTTAATGAGTATCGAATCGAGCATGTGTTAATAAGAAATCAATATAATCACCATCATCATCATCAGCATCATCATCGTCATCATCATCATCGTCATCATCATCATCATCATCATCCGAAACATGCGAATCATCATCATCATCATCATCATCATCATCATCATCATCATCATCATCATCATCATCATCATCGTCATTGCACTATCTCATAAACAGGACCGCGTGAAACATGGTCACATCTTTGCGTCCAGCCAGACTGTGACGTTGAAACCGCCAAGCTGTGTAGTCTCACCCGTGATCTAGCCACCATCTACCAGTGTCCGTTAGCCTGAGAGAAGCCACTAAAGCATGTTTACACCACAGCCCTCAAGATCGTCGATCCCGCACGATTGTGCGCCCTGGACCTCGGATTGAGAGACCCTGACGCAATCGATCGACCGACGTTTCATCCGCTTGACATTTGACTCATCCTACACTTGACAACGCTTCAGAAAACTAGCTAAAGGCTGCGTAGGGATGATGGGTGACGTCTCAATCCCGTTGAAACTCCAGACAACACTTTATTTTCTCCGGCACTGTCATCCGAATTTCCAATGAATTTTCAGCCATTTGGAGCAGGAGTTTCGCGTTCTACCTGCACCAAGGTGCGTTATCACGAAACAGCAGACGCAATTCATGCAGCACAGGATGCGAACTCCCGACGGGCTGAAGCCTGATTCCGTCGTGCACCAATAAATCGTCCAGGAACCAAGTGTTTGATGGTACGAACATTACTTAATAACAGCCAGATTTGTGTATTATCTAAATGGCATGTGTATCTTTGTGATGTACTACTCATAAAGTTGCTGAAAATCCGTCGACAGCCCACGACCGGTCTCGCACTTTTTGGGACTCATCAGGTAGGCGCAGTCCCCGAGTTTCCGTCAACCTTGTGTTCTACTTGAAACCAGATTGCACGAAATTAGCGAATTTACACTGCGCCTACCTGATGAGTCCCAAAAAGTGCGAGACCGGTCGTGGGCTGTCGACGGATTTTCAGCAACTTTATGAGTAGTACATCACTTCATTCTTCTTCAAGCGACCTCAAAATAATCGTCTTATCATTCTGAGAAGACAAATCAAAGCATTCGTATTCTCATGAGTTTTACTCAAAACTGCCACTAAACTTTTCACAGTCAGACGATCACTTTGCCTCCGGAAGAAGTTTGCCAATCACTAACCAACTGTATACAAGCCTCCAAGTACTAAGTTGTGTTAACCGTGGGTGGCCACACTCACGTATCCAAGAGCGTGTCAGCTTGATCATTCGGAAAATAAAGCCACCTATGTGGAAGTCGAAAATTATCCACTCATTGTGGCTTAATCCACTGTATTCCTCAGTCTCATTGCTTTTAAACCATGAAGGATACGCGGCATATTCCAACCAGTCTTTCTTAGGTGCACTCAAAATTAAGTTAGTTTCAATTGAGCAGAACTCATGGATGTGGTGAGACAGTGTACGGAACGTGTTTGCACAGTAGTTTCCCACTTACAATCACAGTCAGTCGTTAGATCTCTACCCTTTGAAGAAGTAGTCAGTTATTTGGGGAACCGGAACGTGTGTATCCCCTAATTCTGGAATTTTGCTTGAGGAGGGATGGGAATACACAATCCAGCCCTACCAAATCAACGGGCGTGGTGTGCATTCACACAGAACGAATTCGATTTAAGTTTTAGCATCATTTGAGTCGGCTGTATCAATCAGAGTTGAAGTAACAGTTTTCGCTAAACAACTTCAGAGGCCCTGGTTACTGTGGCTACGAATTACATGACCACACATTGATGTTTCATTGATGTGAGAACGTGTAATGTGACCTAAAGCTATCGCATTTCGATCTACTGTTACACCGGTAGCTGGGCTGTGTGCGTGTCGGAAACCATCTGATCAGCTGTTCTGACATCATTGACACGGTGCCAACTCACGTGACATCTGTCCAAAATCTAGGTTGTCCGCCCTCTGGCGTGTCAGAAGCGCTACGTTACGCATGAAAATTCTTGTGAGTCGATGTATGAATGGTGTCTGCTCCGACTTTGGCTAACTGGCATTCATTAGAAAGACACTGGAGCTTTCATAAAGGAAACCCCTCACAAAGTTGCTGAAAACTCTTCGACAGCCCACGGCCTGTTTCGCTCTTTTTCCGGCTCATCAGGTAGGCGCAGTCCCCGAGTTTCCATCAACCTTATGTTCTACTTGAACCCAAATTGGACTGTTTTCGGGAAATACACTCATTTGCAAATCAATTTGGTTTTCACGATAGACTCAACTGAATCTCTCGTTTATGATGTTCAGTTGTAGAATATCATAAACGAGAGATTCAGTCGAGTCTCACGTGAAAACCAAATTGATTTGCAACTGAGTGTATTACTCGAAGACACTGGAGCTTCTTGCAAATTTTAGACGATAGAAGAACGGGCACCTATGGAATCCCATTGATTTTTCTCGCGCATTGAAAAACTAGCCCATTCGTTTTTCACCTTTGTTTGCGGAGTGGAGGATGTTGGATTTCGCCATAAAGAAATGTACATCAGTTTTGAGGATTCCCTCATATACGCCGCACTGCTTAGGGCTATGGGTGGCAACTTCTGTATCAACGGGGGGGGGCACACCTTCGATCCTGGATAACTAAGAGTGATAAATCTAACTAATGGGTAATTTCGGAATAAAACTAGATTTCCAACTTATCTAAAACAAGCTTGTATCCGATGGGATTTCAAATTACTCCCTATGTATCGATCCATCGTCTGTTTAAGTCGCAGAGACCCAAACGCGGATCGCATGTAGGCAGTCAATTGTTGCGAATGCCTCGGAAGGTCCGTCCGGTTTCTCAGCACCGATAAATCTTGGCACACTTTGCTGCAACTGTCCGAAGAGTCAGCCCGCATCGGCTCACAAGTTATCTCTCTCAGCCGGATGCGATCAACCTGGTTAGCCGACAAAAAGTACATCAAGGTTTTCTGTCCACCTACAACAGTGGGTGGACAGGACAACGATGGTGGTACCTGATGAGACTATCGTCACCATATATGGATGCTCAGAAGACTAAACCATCACCTGCCCGATGTGAGGAGGTGATCTTTCAGTGGGCACTTGTTTGTTCGGTCTCTGAGTTAAGGCCCAGGTTCCAAGAGTCTTCCTTGCAAGTCCCGAAAACCGGGATTGCCTGCTCGACTTGAAAGATTATCTCCGCTAATTGCAAGCGGTCTTACTGCTGATTCGAGGAATGCGTGAAAAGAACTTGTCAAGCTGCCGTACACCAATTTACTCAACACGAAAATTGATTGTTTGTTTTCCCCGTGTTGCAAAACGGATTCTACGCGATTAGAAATTAGACGAACCTGACGACTGTTCAGATGCCTTCAAAGGGGCCAAAATTTACATTTTACGTCAAAGCTAAAACGCATCGATGTGGGCGAGGCACAACATCGTTGAATGACCTTTATTGAGTACTTCCAAGCTGCTTGCTCATGAGTGGTAGTCCGACTTCAACACCTGAGCACCATACGTATATTTTCGAAATCCTACAAACCAGTTGTGACCTATCAATTACAGGGGATCTTTTCCAGATAAGCCTTGCCGAAAAATTAACCCCCACCACCTAAAAAAAGATTAAAAAAAGAGGATATTAGATTTGTACTTTTCGTTTTTATTGAAGCGGGTGAAATTGGGACATGTCATTAATAATTTGCATGGAAAGGTCCGTTTTCTGGTAACTTTGCCTGAGTATAATTCATGTCAATCATCGTTTCAGTTCCTTGGTAGGATACCCACATATCGGAGATGATGATTGAGCCGGGAGCGATGCAGGCCTGGATTGTGCCCCTCAACGTAGCCGCAGTTCGAACTGGCACTGCATACATGAACACCTCTTTGGTTTCCGGCATATCCCTCCGAAAATCCACTGCTGTGGAAGGACTCGCCCTGAGTATTTTTTACGGTGATGTATTAGCGTTTCATCGATCTCGATGTGTAGACCTAGGCCGCCGATAACTGTTGAAGTTAGCAGAAGCCGCCAGGCGCAAACTTCGCGAAGAAAGTTCCTACAGTCAACAGCGGTCGTGTGGCTCATGGATAATTCCTTTGATCAGAATTTGATTTTGCCGAATTTTTGGACCAGCAGTAAATGAATAGAATTACTGTCCTAAACTCCATCCTAGACCGCTCCAGCCAAGTTTCCTTACGAATTCTCAGAGTAGTGCATGGTGGGGCTCAACTTTTCGCACATGAACTTTTTGCATTAGTAGTGAGGCTTATCTGGAAAGATGCATTACAGGTGGCACGCACACAAGTTTTTCGAACAGTCTAGTCGACGTTCGATGGCTCATCGATTATCAGATGTCAACAAATGAGGCCATCTGACGTGACTCATACGTCCAAGCATGTCTCATCTCTGAATTCGAAATATTTCATTCCCTGGTCTACAATCCGTGCAAGTTTCATCCCACCCCCGACCATCAAAAGGAGGGTGTTTCAGTCAAGAGGTGTGAAATAACAACACGCCCCTTTAAGCAGCTGGTTTCGCCGTATATAAGTTCGAAGCCGTTCCCGTAACCCTCAGATTGGTAATACCCTGGCCACAGGCTAACTCTGGGATTAACGGTGCGCCTCCATCCACTCATCACAGCAACCACCTCTCTTCCTAATGAGTCCAACTGTCCGGGTAAACAACTAAACAAAAGAGAATGTGAACCGATTTCACTGACTGATATGGAAGTTAGCAAGATAAAGGATGACTTTGATAGATCTGTCGGCTGTAGTCCACATCAAACACTGGCCAATTCTGGGACCGTTAACAAGCCAGCAGCTCCTTGAACTAACAAAAAAGGATGAAAGAAGTTTAGTTCAATCGTCGCGCAATTTTAAAACTCATGCGAGCGCTCATTTAAGCCTCCTTTCCTTCATCAAGCAAGAGCGGTGAATCAATGTAATAGTAAATACCACGAAAAACCCTGTTCCCTAACTCTAATCTATCGGGTTAATGTGGCTCGTACCCAGTGCCCATTGGGGTCTGTAATTACTCGTATTTAACCCAATTAGCACAACAGCTGGCTTGTTGTTGTGTCTTCGTTCCACCCATACGACCTTGCAGTCTTCGATTTGTGTGAGAACACAACTCTCTGAAATCTGTGATTGAGCAAAGGCAATGACTAACAGGTGTTAGTTGATAGAATATGAACTGGTTTGATAATGGAACAGATTTCCGCCATTAGGCCTGACTGGTCGACACGTGCAATTTATCAGTGGTTAAAAGGAGTGGTTCATCGAGTTCGGACAGGAGATGAAACAAGAACAGGTGCGCTCAAGCATGGAACTAGCTCAGAGCAAAATTATCGTTTGAGTTTACCGCGGGAACATTATTGTCGAGCTAGCTACGTGCCAGCGAAGGGGATCACGGTTCTACACGGTCGTGAATTGTTTACGTTCAGGATTTCCAGTCTAGCACTCTGACGCCGTCTTCACCGGAGCAGTCACCAGCCTGGTGACAAAGCAGTTGATCTTCACCAATATTTAAGTACGAATTTCTGGGGAACTGATGCCACTGCGTTTGTCTTGACAGATGAACAAAAACGGCATATTCGTTCCCCTGATCGGTAGCGAAGCGATCTTCACCAAAAGTGTTCGCTGTTTATGTCTATATGAGCACGTGAAATCCGCGGGATGACTAATGGCTCATCCACTCGGACACCATTAACATCAAAGTGAATCAAGCAGAGCCTTGTTTATCGATTCACAAAGTGGTTTCAAGAACACTTGTCACTTCGCCGAACCATATCGGTGTGTTCGAACTAAGCCCCTGATCTTATCGACCAAATTGTCGAAGAAATCGTTAGACGGTCGTTTACAACAAGGGCTTGCTACATTGTGCATGACCGGAACCGATTACCATTCAGGAATATGTGGCGTTAGCTTACACAGGGGTGGACCAGACAGACACTAGATCTTTCTACAAAACAAGTAGTCCCTGATCAACTCACTCGTAAGTAGTTCCACTCCTTAGACGTCGACTGGCATGATCATTGATTGATGCGCAGATAGCGCCTACGGACGGGTCAGAGTAGGGCGTAACACAGTTTTCCACGTGATGAGAAGACTGTAAAACGGACAGAATATTTTCATCAAGTTCTCATGTCGGATGTTTGGTTGGAGAGTGGCCCACTGAAGTGCTCTTGATTACTTGGGGTCAATGCAGCTAGATGAACTTTCCGTTCCACAGAATATTTTCATCAAGTTCTCATGTCGAATGCTTGATTGGAGAGTGGCCCACCGAAGTGCTCTTGATTACTTGGGGTCAACGCAGCTAGATGAACTTTCCGTTCTCAGCGCTCGATGGCCACAATATCCAATGCTCTTTTTTCCTAGTATCATTCACTATCTGCTTGGGAAAATTTTACAACAGCCTATCAAGACAGGACACTCCGAAAATGAATACGCTTTTAGTCAACCCCCGGGAGCATACACACCGTAATTCTTATCCCAATATGTAAGTTAAGTTTTCATCTGATCAGGGATTTTTCATAACTATGAGACCTGTTTAACTCAAGTTCGAATGTAGTGGGGGTGACGCGAAGGAGTGGAAAAAAGATTATACTTTCTGCAGGTTATTCCATTTGGGTGAGAAGTTAACCGTAAATTAGGTTTCAAAAGTGAACTCAATCTGGTCCTTTCTAGGGGACGATCTACCTTGTGAGTGGTCATCTCTAAATGGGAAAACCACATTTCAACTCAAGTCCCCACATGCATCAACCAAAGCCAAGGACATGAGATGTCTACCAAAAGTGGCTTGCTTTGCAAAGTGTTTGGTTGCGTTACTCTGTTCATCCCTATGAGAGCACTGTATCCCCGAGTGGCATACATCCCTCATACCGTTTAGAAATTTAGTCCTGATTTAGCCCGATTAAATTGAAAACTTGGCTTGCACACACCGACACTTCCTGACGAAGCGAAAAGTGAGCTTGGATATTTGTTACTTGACAAACAACATTGTCGTTGAATCACTTGATAGTGCGTCCCTCTTGTTTCTTTCGATGACCACCTTCAAGTGTATATTTAAACTGCCAATAGAGGTAGGTACCCACCAGGTATACTGGTGAAAGGGAGAAGACCTTTGCTGCGGATTTATCCTTAGAAAATGTCACCTGATAGTGCGTCGCTCTTGTTTCTTTCGATGACCACCTTCAAGTGTATATTTAAACTGCCAATAGAGGTAGGTACCCACCAGGTATACTGGTGAAAGGGAGAAGACCTTTGCTGCGGATTTATCCATTAGAAAATGCCAACTGACCAGTTAGAAACTATCGGATAGGGAAGCAAAACTCTCATATGCATCTTATTTGCAAAAACTGAACATACATCTTCTCTTGAACGCGTCTTCTTGAACTTACCTGGATATTCACTGATTCAAATCATTCATTGCTCAAATCCAAACAAACGCTACAAAGCGATTCCACAAATTCCGCAACAGATCTCTCTTTTCAAGAGACGCTAAGCGAATTTACAAGAACAAAACATACTACTCGCGTGCTTCCCCATCAGTAGTATCACTGTTACACTAGTATACCATGTTGATCAAACAATGACGGGAAGCCTGGTGTGCAATTTGGACTCTGAACGAGTAGAATTCAGATGAGGCTCGCGTTAACACCAACTCAGTTTACCAATGAGTGCATTTTACCAACTGAGTCCATTTTGGCTGGCCTGATGATCCCCGAGAAAGTCGAAACCGGTATTAGGTTGTCAAAGAGTTTTCATCGACCTTATAAGTAGCATTTTTAGGGAACGAAAGTTACCGTGATATGTGCAGCACATTCATTTGAGGAATACTGTGACTAGTGATTCTTTTGGGATTCAGGTGAGTCCTTGGTTAAAACCAATGTAATTTGCAAATGAGTGTTGCGTCAACCTCATGAAACAAAGGACACCTGAAACCGGTCTTGGGCTGTCATTAGTTTGGCAAGAATTTATCCAGTGACCCTGATTTGAAGTCTTGGCTCCTGGGAGACCGTACACAGGTCCTACGGTGATAAATGCTCAAAAGTCGATGGACTGTAGCTCGAATTATTATGTAGCGCTAATAAACCTCATCGAATTCTCGTCTTCTCTCTCTTCGTCTGTTCATCGACTTTTAGAAAATTCTCCGTTACTAATTCCTGGTTTGTGCAAGCTGGTGAACAGTGAACATCATCCTCAAGGAGGGTGAGCACGTCGTGTGGGAGAGACGATTCTTCCATCAAATTTTGTGAACCAAACCACGCTAAGCCTTCGAAAACGCTCTTCTTCAGCAAAAAGGATAATCTTGCTCATGGCTAGTTCCTAGGCCCCTGACGCATCGGTGCCGGGTACACCTCCTGTTCAAATATCTTTTCAGTCATTGGTTAGTCGGGCATACCACACGTGCCCGTCGATTACACCTCGGTGGTGGGGTTACGTTTCATCATCAAACTGGCTTACAATTCGTCAACCGTCACCTAATAATTGCTTCTTTTTTTCAAGCAAGAGATCTAGCCTCACACGATTCGAGGTCCTGTTGACGGGGTAGCTACTGCATTAAAGTGGAAATTGACTCTTGGATGAAGATAAAATCCACCAGATTTTTTACTCTGTCGAGGAAGCTACTCATAAGGTTGCTGAAAAAACGTTTCGACAGCCTGTGACCGGTTTCTCTCAAATTGAGTTTCATCAAGTAGGCACAGCCTCCGAGGTTCTACTTGAACGCAGAGTGTAAAAAATTCGCGAATCGCACCTTTTTGCGCAGCAGTTTGGTTTTAGCCGGAGACTCAACTGGATCCCAGATGAATCTCCGGGTTATGCTGTTCTTCAGGCCGTAACCAATGAATTACAAATCGTTACTGATTTTTGGGTGAGGTTAGGAGAATCGTGTGTGCGCGATGGTGAGCTCTATCGATCCATGGATGGAAAAAGTGCACTCGAAGCGACCTATTAGTTCTGGTTGTAGAAACCTGCATAAACCATAAAATGAACAAAACTGAGCGAATATCTGAGTCGTGCAAAGTTGCAATGCATTAATAGACTAGAAGGTCACTTTGAGCGGTGATCACACCATTGGAGCAGGCGCGGCATCAATACATCGGAAGTCTGGAAGAATAACTCTGTGTTAGTCGTTGTATGGGGGTATGGTGACAAAAGTCCACGATTAGCAACCCTAGTCCTGAATGAGTCTCCACTGGTTTCTTGAGAGGGTGGTATCTTTGACTATCGAATCGATCAGTCCGTGAATTCAATCCAGTATTTAATTGTCCACTTTCCACTCGATAGATTCCACATTCCTCTGCATTTGTTTTGCTGTTAACATGAGCAGGTGAACTCATTAGGAACGCGGTGGTTGCTGTGATGAATAACTGTTGTCTTTCTAGGCAAATCGTGATGGATGTTAATCCAGGAGTTAGCCTATGGCTAGGATATTTCTCAAATCCGTCGCTGGCCTAACCGTGTGACAATCCGGAAACGGGTTTAACTTTGAGCATCTGCTTATGGTGACGTGTGCACGAACGTTGTCATTTCACACGCTTCTTGAGTCATACCTCTTCGCGTTCAGAGGAGGGCTGAAACTTGTAGGGACAACTTCTGTGGGATAATTTATTCGAAAGTCGTGCGAGCGCGAGCGTATGACTCACATCAGATGGCCTCGTTTGTTGACATTGTCGACGGTTGATTTACATGTTCGAATAACTTATGCGAATTCCATCTGTGGCATAGCAAGGGGACACCTTAGGCTGATAAACAGGACTTTAACATGGTGAGTTCAGTTCATAACGCGTGCCTGCCTTCCGTCATCAGTAGTATTTACCCACAAAAAAACAGATAGACATCTTGGGAGTGCTTGTGGAGAAGTGCGACTCAGCATGATTCCGAAAATGAGTGAGGAACGGAACATACGCACCTCAGTAGTGCTGTCACGGTATTTCTTGGGACAGGACCTTCCGGTTTTCGTGCTGACATTTCACGGATGAAAAACTCGCCCAGTGGCGTTCGGTAGATGCTCAATCTGTAGAACGGATTGGTGCACGGATTTTCTGAGTGATAGCAAAAATGATCACATTAGCTAATCCGATCAGTTTCATTAGTGGGAAGGCATCCTCAGGTAATATTTTCGCTGTAACTCGTCTTCCGGTAGACCTGAGTGTCACTCATTCCAAGTTGGGATCGACTGTATTTGAACATGATACCCTCGTCGTTAGACCAGAGAATGTGGAAACAAACTCTACTTACGAATTCCATTCCAGGGAACAGTGTCCGTAAAGTGCGCGCGGGGCACATGACCGACTGAGCAATCCCTCACACCTTTGGACATATGGTTGCGTGCGTCGTCGAAACTATGCTCGTTAAGGTCAATAGAACATCCGGAAAGAGGTAGGGACCATCAGGCTGTGTAGAAGAGTTCTGAGTCTGATTGACAGACTGTCAGATTTTTATCTTCGGCCTCAGTAGTTTTGTTCTTCGGACACAGTCATCCTCTTCAGAACGAAGTGGCCGGGCCGATTTGTCCACTTGTGGCAGTTGCTAGTTGGGATTACAAGTCAAGTAAATGATTTGTTTTACATTGGATCACGTCACTGTATATCGAAACAGGTGTTTCGGTTACCACGTTGTTCATATGTTCCTAGATCACTTGTTTTTTTTACATTCAGCATCGAAATTTCCCAGGCCTAACGGGCGGTCCCAAAAGACTTGGTAGAATTTACTTTATAGGATGAAGCAATGGGTGCTGCCTTCGCTCACTTTGGTTGCCATGACATCGTCGTTCTGAGGATGTTCAATTGATTGTCTTCTTCAGTCTCCCTAAGCTGAAATTGACAAATACTTGACAAGCAATTTGAGGTGTTCGTTTGACTTTCCACGCCAAAACTTGATCTGTGGAGAGGCTAGACTTAGAACCTAGCAGCAGATTCTGCTAGGGAGGGAAATCAGTGCAAAGTGGAGGGTGAGGGGTAGAAGTGGTAGCCAGGCTGAATATGGCCACCAATGTTCCAGATCCAGCCGGAATTCCCGGCAAAACACCGGGACTTCCCACGCTTCTTAGGTGGTCTTATTTGGGAAAAGACTAGCGCTGCTTCCAGGGTTCCAATACCATGGCAAGGAGGCCTGTCTACCGGAACCTCTTTGCTAAGGCTTGACATCATCTAGCGTACAATTTAGAAACGGTGTTATCCCTTACTTTATGTTCTAAAGGACTCAGCTTATCCTGCCTTCACGAGCCACTGAACTGACAGGTTAGGAAAACTGGCATTTTTAGCACTACTGCACTCCTTCCAACGGAGACCACTGACTGAAATAAGGATGAAACAGTGGATGGTCGCTCTCTTTCTAGACAGGTCACCTCCTGTAAGATGTAGGTTCTACTGCAGGTTGTCTCCTCTAGAGCTTTCAGTCACCCTATGAGTAGTGCTTTGACGTCGAATTACTGTTGTTATCAGAGTATCCTTGGACGCTCGCTAAGGTGGATTGGGGAAACTCAAACGTTCATGCTTCTGAAAGACAGCTTAATCAAGGAGGTTCCTTACGAAGATAATAAATCAACCATTTGGGTTGATGTACGTAAAGACCTAAAATTCATAGAAAAGACCACAGCTAAAGCCATTAACCTGATTGCACACCCAATATCGAACGTCCGCTCTGATCAAGACACTTTATTTGGGTGAATGATCATTGGGCAATTACCAACCGAAAATTCGAGAGTTTTGAGTAGTTGTCAACACCTAGACTACATAGCTTATTAAACAGCTACACAGGACAGACTGCTTGAAATGTAACAGGTTCTTGTACGTGCGCAAACGGCGGTCATGTTGGCACATCTTAGGTTTTCTAGAATAGAACTGTGGTATGGCAATCTATTTCGGGTTGATGCCTATGGACACAAATCACGGGACTAGCCCACACGTGACATCTGCCTGATTTGAAATGACTGTCTGAGTTTTCAAGCACAAGTCTTCTGCAAAGACCTTAGCATTCTGTTGTGTCTTACAGATGCTAACGGCCTTCTTTACTTCTGAGGCATCCGTCGGGAGTCACTGACGGGATGGGAACTAAGATCCTTGGGGATAAATTAATTAAACAGGGGTTGTATAGACGTGATACACTACTCATAAGGTTGCTGAACACATTATAAACGAGAGATTCAGTTGGGTATTAAGTGACCACCCTGTCAAGATATGCAAATGGGTGTTTGTCAAACAGTACTTATCTGATTGTGTCGTTCAGCCCTCTGCACCTTCAAAATGTCAACCGAGTGAAGAGCTAGCAAGGGCCAGCAAAAAATCATCAGGCTTTTACTTGAAGGAAGGAAGGAAATGCTTGACTGACCATGTAGCTGAAAGTAATGGAGCAACAGAATCAACAGCAGTGTAATCTCTCTTCAGTTGCTGGTAAAATTGTACCAATTACCATGGCCTGAAGGCCTGTAGTTATTAGGTTAAAGAGGTTAAAGGTCTTAACGCTTTCCCGTACTGGAACCTATGGACGAAGGTTAAACAAGGCGCTTAGCTTTTCCGGAATAAGAGCTGACAGTAAAACCTCCCGGTCAGGGGCACAGTTCCATATCAGTCAACGACAACCAGTTGTTTGAGGGGGCGCTTGGGTTTTCCCACTGATTGACTAGAAAATGTGCGGTGGGAGTGTCACTGGTAGGATGCCGGTCCTCTATCATAGGACCAACCTATTCGCCGAGGAGCTAGAAGTCATATGGACAGCCACCTCCGAAAAGGAGCTATTCTACACACTACATTGTCTGGTTTGATAAACTGAATCTAGTCATCTGCCTTCGGTTGTGTTGCATTTGAGACAACAGGCAGATCGTCACTAGTTTTGGTCCCATGATGATTACCTTGAATCCGTCACTCACCAGGATGCCATGTTTCCATTTTCGAAAAAATCAGGATACTTTCGTTTCAGTGAAGACAAAAAGGACTCTCCGACAAATACACTCATTTGCAAATCAACTTGGTTTTCACGAAAGACTCAACTGAATCTCTCGTTTATGATATTCTAAATGTGCTGCACAAAGGTCGCCTCATGTTTCAGTTGGAACGATATTCAAGCTACCGGAGTATTAGCGAAATACACTCATTTGTCGAAGAATTTTCCAGCAACCTTATGAGTAGTGCAACACGTGTATACCAGGGTATACTTTCATAAAAGAAACTACTCATAAGGGCCGTCGAAGAGTCTTCAGCCACCTTATAAGTAGTTTCCTTTATGAAAAAGGACTCTTTTAGTATGCTCAGAAAAGATGCCATCCCGACCCTGTGGCTGCAAAAGTGGAAACCAAGTTCTCGGACGTTCTTCAGGTACCACAGTTGGGCTTTCCGCTTGGTACATTTATCGGACAGAGTGAGCTCTGACTTGCTACACGCTGAACAGTTGACCGCTTGTCAGACGGTCACTTGAACTAAACTGCTGTGTAGAGCATCAGGAATTTCGTCTCCATTGGATCTTTGTGTGCTTATTAGCATGTTGGGGGGCAAGATGGTCCAAGTGGTCAGAACGCGAATTTACTGACCGGAAGGTCCATGGTTCGAACCCGATCTCTGCCTCTCGACTTCCCCTTTCTAGGCAAGGGCAACGTGGCAGTATCCCAGCCCTCGTGCAACCTTTGAGTGGCATGGCAGTTAGGCACCGAAAGGGTGCTAAAGCTGAACGATTAGCATGTTGACGTGACTTTGAGCAGTATCCTCGAGGCATGAGAGTTAGGGCCCTAGATAATGTTGCCTGAATAGCATTACAAGCACTTGGAGCCTTTGCAGCTAAGTGTACTACTCACTTCTTGTCTTCTTATCGTTGAAAGATAAGCAATCCGCTACTCTGTAAGTGGCTAACTGTCAAAGGTTGCGACTTCGCAATGAAAAGTACAAATGAACCTGGACAGTTCTTCACACCGATTGGAATAATCTTCCGATGGAGAAAGTTTGGAAACACAAGATGTGCTGTATCTTGAAGGTATTCAGTTGTAACGAGACTCCTGTTGGTCATCAATAACATTGATGAATTGATTGAATTGACTCAGAGTGCAACGTTGGACGCACTCAGATTGTCAAAGCTCATCCATCGATCGGTAGTATTTGAACATGAGGACATCTCATAGGCTGTTGATTATAAACCTGGTAGCTTGAGCGGTCGGTGATCATGCTCAAGAACGCCTCGAA
This sequence comes from Opisthorchis viverrini, assembly GCF_000715545.1. Lineage (NCBI taxonomy): Eukaryota > Metazoa > Platyhelminthes > Trematoda > Opisthorchiida > Opisthorchiidae > Opisthorchis > Opisthorchis viverrini. Next base: position 631,381 of record NW_008751777.1, on the reverse strand, counting down.
ATATTGGTAACTCGATTGTTTACCGGCTGTCAGCTGATTCGTCCCTACAGCCCGGAAATTTGCCCACTGTTGACGAGTTTGTGGAGACAGGTTGCATGAAACGACGCGTCTCCGCATGCAGTCATGAAGAAAGTGCGGTGGATGTCGTGTGGACGCGTTTTGGCAGGCGAAATTCTCTCAAATCAATAACCGAGCCCAGTAAAAAGACCCAGAGCCACCCTATCCGTTCACTTTCTATTAGGATAAGAGATCGAATATCGCAATTACACATTATAACTCTTGTAAGTGTTTGACCACAAAATCAATGACGTTTAAATGGTTAGAATGGCACAAATCCATGGCCTTACTAGAACCTTAGTCGGTAACAACAGCGGTGGATGAAGAAGCGAACTAAGAGAACACCCAGTGTTATTTCTTACGGGGGGTTGCTAAATTCGTCTGACAGAAATGAGGATAATTTATTCACCTGCAAATTGACATGGTCGAAGCGGGTGATCCAACTCAATCCGGTGACCCAATTAAATTTCCGGTTTGGGGCGGTTATTCAAGTGAAGGCCTCTTCAATTTCACTTGGAATGATACGATACTACTTATAGAGTTACTGAAAACTCTTGGATAACTCACTATCGCTTGTGTTTTGGGGCAATTAATCAGGTGGCGGCAGACCCGTTTATTGAACTTGGTCATTGGCTCGCGAGCTTTGCGTCACCATACGAAAGGATGCCAGTAGTGGGCGGTGGGGTAGTCAGCAAACACCATTCTGCATGCCTTGTCATCGCCACGCACGAGGACATTAAACATCGGTCTAAGTATCAGGTAGGTCAGATTCCTGAAAGCAACCTAAGAACGCCCGGAACCTACTGCTCCACCAAAAACTCAAGAGGAAAGCCGGAAAGTATCCAGGCCAGTCAATCATTCAATCAATTCAGCAAAACCTGATGAGTGTTCTTGCACGCCACAGAAACACGGCCGAATGTGATCGGCGTTCAGGCTTTTCCTAGAGGCACGATCAATGTTGATGGGTGTTCATTAACGCCTGTCAAACAGCCTGGATCAATGTCAGAAAGTCCCCTTTAAATAGCGTGGGGCCGTTGTACCTTTTGCTCTCGCACTCGTTTGTTCGGAATATAGCGGTTGTGTTCCCTTCTGTGAGCCTTTATTCTCCGGCATTAGGCACTGGAGCGGGTCAGCAGCAGATACCACAGATTGAAGAATCAGTAGATATAACACTAAGGATGTGGCAAGCGGCACTAACTGGAAACTATTCTCAAAGTCTCTTCGGGCAAGACGGCGTTGCGTTTGATTAAAGTGATATTTCTGAGAATTCTGTGACTGGTTTCTGACGCTATTCGACATCTACTGACCAAGTATCAGTCAAGTCTGTTCCCCGAGAGTCGAGCTATGGTGGCAGACATTGATGGTCCAGCTATTCCCATCGCCGCTAACTACATTTGGAATGAATGGATGGGATTATGCCTCACTAGGTGTTTATTCTTGATCATTCAAACCTTTTAGATGAAGCTCACTCCCAGTAGCACATGAGATGAGACTGACGTGGATAAAGGGTGCACCGTTGACTTCCCCTTTGCCGGTGGGGATGCGCATCGCACACTGACCAACTGCCGTTTGTTCTGCGACCTGTCATCCGCTAATTGGTCGCCCGATCTCAACACCGAATGGGTTTACTTAATTACTGGCTCATAAGCACACAGGTTTCTGCACAAAAGACAGTTTGATGTCTACATCCGGTGGATGTGAGATGTATAGATGAAGATCCGCTGACTTATACACACTGATCATTGTGTCTTGCAGATTAACCGATAGCCATTGTATGTGCTACCAGCTGGTGCCTGATCAGCCGGGCAAAATGGCGCTATCGTTGTGGAGTTTTCAGTAGAATACAAGTCTGCAGTGCGTGACCCCTCCTCAGGCAAAAGTGGTATTCGATATCCAGTATGTCCTTTAGTCCAGATTCACTCGCTGGACATGATGTAACATCAACTTGTTTGGATAACAAAGGACAAGTTCGTCGCAGTTAGACTCACACGAGACTGGTCTCTAAACTACTTCTTTCGAGGGGACAGTAGCATACTTGACTGCTATAATTCAACTTGTCTTTTGAAAACGTTACGTTCGCTTTCTTCGGTTTTTTGTGCTGGCGGATGAGTAGACTGATTCTGCAGCCCTGCGATTATAACACCTTCGAACTTTTAAGTGGCTGATAAGATAAAATTGGAGAGTGCGATTTCGTCTACCCGGGATCAAACTCTACGTAGGCCTCCGTCCTGCCAATTTGCAATCATCATTCCTCAGAAGTAACGAGGTTTCCCAGCAGAAGGATAGACATTTCCAAGCTTGTTATACCTGTCCATTGTTTTCAATCTTTCTTCTAACAAAGCAGCAAGAAGCGTTGGATAAAAACTGCTCAAATGGTCGGTCACGTCAAGTAAGAACATTGGTTCAAGACGGGGTGTAGATTCGGTGGAGTACAGAAAACAAAAAATCACATATCTTCCCTGAGGGAGTCAGTCGGGGCAAAATTCCCGCTTGTCACATTCCTAAAGGTCTCAAATGTAACCGATCTCTCTGTTGCAGAGTTAAAGAAAGCAACGCGTTTCCTGTAGTCTTCGCCTTGATGACAAAAGTGTTTACACCTCGTAGATCCCTCTCCACCTAGCCTTGTATCGAGTTGACATGACCCAGGTCGGTTGGTCTATGACTTGTGAAAAAATGCCCTTACCGGTCACTCAGTCTCATCGGCTCTCCAGATGGGGGCCCTGTGGGGAAACTAACCAAGGTTTGATGACCCTAACGGATGTGACGTTCTTTCATTGAAGCTAGCAACTTCACAGAGTAGCTCTTCCTTCGTGTCACACAGGACAGCAGATGCCACATTGTCATTAAAGCACAGATTGGGGCATCACCTCCAACGAGTGGCTCTCATTCCTTTATTCTCACTATCATCGGTAAACAGAGCTGTAGCGGCTGGAATCAGTTTGTGAACCGGAAAACGGACTGAACTGAGCTGACCGAGAACAAACTTTGGGCACAATCCGATCACAGTGGTATCTGAATTCCTATTATGATTTGTGGCATTATTCTGCCCGACTTCCAACTTGCCCAAGTGGTTCTTCATTGTATCCGATCCCATGGGACATTGAAAAAACAGCAGTGTCTACGGATCATGTTTAGGAAAAAGGACTGGCGGTAAAAAGCAGTCAAGGTCAGTGTTGAAAAACAAGCCCTGGAACAAATGAAGACTCGGTCAGCAATTCAAATCTCCACATCACCAGATTCACATTTGAAAGCGAGGGTGAACACTAGTCACGTGATTCGGGTCAAGTGATTCGATTTCAAAAGTCAACGGGAAATATTGAAATCGAGATTAATTACTGGACGAACAATTCACCTGATTCGTCACAAAGTTGAATCGTTTGAGGCTCTTCCTTACAGTTTTTTAATGTTTCGTTTTTGACGTTCAGTCATTAGTTAGACTTCTGCGTTATCGGCAGTGGATGAGTTATCATTCTAGTGTTTTTTTGTGTTACGTGACAGTATTATTCCGGTTGGTCGTTCCTGCTAGGTTTGGTGTTCTTTTCTCCCCCATTCATCCAACTGAACGTCCCTCTACTGCTCAAAGAATACTTCTGGCCGAATTTCACTTCGTTCTTGTCTTGTCGGTATGTTACTTATTAGTTAAAATGATGTTAGTGAACCACCAATAATGGAAAGAATATTTGTCACTTCCGAAACTGTTCTGTGTGGCGTCAAAAGGTTTAAGCATCATCTTGATCACCTTCTGCAGCGAGTCGCGGCTCCGATGTTCCTACCCACAATAGTATTCCTGTCACATTTGAATCCGTTTATCCTCCTCTCCCTTGGTTACTCAAAAACTTGAGTTTTAAATAGAATTTTATCGTTTAAAATATATTTCTAACCGCAAAATGGCAGAGTTTTACTCAGTGTGCATTGTTCGTATCTCTACCGATGTTTTATGCAGGTCAGGTTTCTGAACTCTTCTTGGGAGCCAACTAAAGCGACGATACAAACGAAGCTAAGTTGACACGAGTCGTATCTCACTGCCTGCAATTCTACTTCTACTGAAGTCATCCGTGACTCTTACCATCTGAAATCGCTTTTAAAGTGAACACATTAATCACATCCCATCAGGTGTTTGTTCCTTTTGTGGAACATATTTTGCGAAACACGGATAAAGTAATGAGGATAACGTAGGTTTTGATATATACTACTAATGAGTAACCTTCCTTGTCAGTATAGCTTGAAGGAGGGGTGCTTAAATGATTACATCCTACGTAACACTTCAAGACTCACACATATGTTCAAATTTGCAATGTGTTGAGCTTTTTCTCACCCGAGTGATGGAACCTATCGATTAGGCTCAGCTTTCGTTCCACATTTTTAGCGGATGAACAATTCGAACTAAACCGAACTGATGACTCTTGGAGCCACAGTATTTTCTCACTGGAAGAGGGCAGCTCACGAAAGCAGAACTTGATTGATCCTTCGCGAGGCTGTTTGCAAGGCTATATCTAATGAACAATTGTTCATTTAGGCTCCCTGAGAGAGTTGGTTCCTTTTAGGAGGGTACTTCAATGAGGGATGACCGTCTGGCCCAATAAATAGCATACAATCCTTCCAAGTCAATGACAAATACTTAAACCTGTTCTCCGCACCCTTCCCGACCACACAGCGTCCAGTTTTCGCGAATTGTCTGACCCGTCAGTTCTGATTCACAAGTAATATCCATTCAACAGTGAATCTGATTTATGAGAGCCTGTGGATTTTTGGACATGAAGGTCGAATGGTCCGTGGTGAAACATTGGGCCGATGATAAGCGCGAACCACCTACCTGTCTGAACTTGCTCGAGTCGTGCGATCGCGCCCGATCGTGTCATGTGGACGGGGAATTAGAATACGGTCAGCCCAGTTCCGTGTCCGCCATTTGGTACCTTTATGGATTTGGGGTGACTGTTCTCAGCAGGTGCGTGAATGAAGTACCGAATCAATGTCAACCTAACTCTGATATTAAACGATATATGAAGCTTATCGGACTATGTGGTATCGATATCTAACGTTTCGAAGAACGTTTTCAGCATTAAAAATCGCTGTTTGTTTGGGCTTCACGAACTCTTGAGAAAAAGTGTTTCAGGATTTTGAAAACCCCAAAGTGCGGAAAACCTTCGGACATTGTAGAAGCAAGAACCCAGTAGGGTCTTATGGTGGGTGTCTTCAGTGGCTTGCGGGTGAACGAAGCTCACACACAGGGTAACTGGACCAACTTATCTAATGCCGGATTGTTGACAAAGCAGTTTGAAGGTTGTCAGAACGGACAGATTCCCGAAACCAATACCAGAAAGCCAGAAACCTAGTGAGACCACCAAACTCTACCAAAACCTCAATGGAGAGGCTGTCTAACATCCAGGTCAGAAAAGCCAGCCCCCGATTGAACTTTCAAGCAGTTAATCAATTCAGCGTCGGCTGGCGATTGTTCGGGCAAACCACAGAAACACGGTAGATGATGCTTCGTGTTCGCCAAATTCTGATCAGACAACCTGGATCAGCGTCAAATTGCCCTTTATATAGTGCGATGCCCCGTGTGAATTTTGCACTGGCTTGTTCGCAATCAAAGTGTTGTGTTCTTTGTGGGGGAGTCTTTTTTTGGAATCTAAGGCACTGGAGCGCAGACAGCTGCCAGATAAAACAAGGAGAAAGCACAAACCGTGTGTTTTCTCTCTCCATTTCAATCAGGATTGATCGATTGTCCACATGAAGTAAGTGACCAACGGGAACCCATCATAAAATGGCATGGTAGATCGATGCGATGAAGCCAGGTATTTATTATCTAAACTGTTAACGTAGCCTATCCATAGCAGTTGACAAGCCTGATGTTGACCGTTCAACACAGATATACTCAAAGCACTCAATGAACCTACTGACCCATTTCAGTAGTGTGGTGCGCGATGAAAATTTGTGGGGTAGCGGTCTTGCCGTCGCACCAAACCAGAGCAAGACAAGTTCCGTGGTCGAGTACAAACGTGAGATATGTGGAATACAGGTGGTGCACGCACAGTATCGTTGTCGACACTCAAGATTCAAAAAAGAGATGACACTGACAAGGGAATCTGCAACTTGGGTCACGATGACTTAGGTGAACGTGGACAGATTTGGGGATTTTAATGTATATTTCACCCTGCCAGTGAAGCCGAGTTATGCTGAAAAGCCTAAAAGCTCTGTGTGACCGTTTCACCCTTATCGAACATCATAAGTTGTACTCATCGCACGAAACTCCAGAGGGTCTCTAGCCGGCGACCTCCTGGTAAGTAGTTGTCGAACACAACCGTTCAGCCAAGAGCGGCTGATCAGCAGTGTGGTCAGCCCGCACTTGGACAGGATATAGCGCCACTCATTCTTCAACCAAGGAACCTTTTAACCGGCCCCTCGAGCAATGAATTCTTAGGTGGAAGGTTCACTTGTCGCGTGAGTTATGCCTCCTTCTGGGCGGCTTGTAGACGAACGGTCAAGTGTCTCAACTCCTTGCCGGGGGGTTGCGCTAGTGTGGTTGCGCACTAGTGTTGATCCCAAATAAAGATGAAACAGCTCCACACTGTCCACCCCCTTTTTCACCTTAGATGCACTTTACTGGCAGGTGGAAAACTCCATTAAAAGTCAGGTCCTAAGGAACTAGGACACGGATGTGGCCTAAAGAGACGTCAAGAAACTGGTTTTTCTATCAATAAAGGAACCAGAATGAATTCGATGTTTGGCAACCAACCTGCCTAGCACAGCTTCCCGAGAGCTGGTGCAACAAAGCGTGAGTGCCATGAATTGCACTGAAACCACCCTGCATAATCCGCTAGTGATCCGACGTGACTCACTTTCAAAATTACGAACAAAAAGCGGTCTTCTGGTTTCGCGGAACAGCGTTTGTCATGAGCTGACTGTCAAATCGTGGTACTATGGTATATTATGGTATATTATGGTATATTGTTCTGAAAGGAAATACTCACAAGATTGTTTGAAGCTGTAATACACTACTCACGAGGTTGCTGAAAACTCTTCGACAGCCCATGACCGGTTTTGCCCAAATTGGATCTCATCAGATAGGCTCAGTCCCCAAGTTCCCGTCAACCTTATGTTCGACTTGAATCCAAATTGCACGAAATTAGCGAACGACACTCATTTTCAAACCAGTTTGGTTTTGCGGGAGACTCACCTGGAACCCGGCTGAATATCTCGTTTTTCAATGTTTTTATGCAACTGAATATGATGCACTGGGCCGCCTCAGTTTTCAGTTGGTGAGATATTCGAGATATCATGACACATGTATAGCAGTGATGCGCTACTCATAAGGTTGTTGAAAACTCTTCGACAGCCCACGACTAGCTGAAACATGAGGCGGCCTTTGTGCAGCACATTCAATTGAAGCATACAACAAACGAGAAATTCAGCTGGAATTCAGACGAGTCTCCTGTGAAAACCAAGTCGGTGCATAGGTGAATGTGTTTTGCGGCAATCATCCAACTGCGTTCTGGAGTTTTCCGTCGTTGGTAGGTAACTGGGGCTGACGAGAAGTCGGTGAATTGATCGATCAATTCAGTGGCCTGTGCGAACGGGTTCATATATCACGAATGGTCGAAAACCTCTTGGTTTGGTAGTGATGTATGTCCTTTCCAACTCCAAAAATCTGAGACGCTTCAGTTACATCTTTCCTGGAGAAAAAGATTTAGCCTGGAAGCCCCAGGCTAACTGACATCAACGGCTCAGTGAAAAGACCATAAACGATTCGAGTACAATCCTCAGTGTACAAGGCCCTGTTTTTTTTATTTTCCGTAAAACGGTTAGTTGTGACGAAGAGCTACAAGTCCAAATTGTAATTAACTTTCCAAATGTACGGGAGATCCAAAGGGTCGAATGCTGGAAAGGTCTGCATCAACGAATGGACGACACCAGAATTGAGGTTGCCAACAGTGGACCTCCGTAAAAGTGACTCGTTCCTCGTAATGTGTCCACGCACTGGACTAGGAAGCAGTCAGTACACACAACAGCATCAACGGGCTGGCAAACACATCAACTCGCCCTATCGCCTACCTTTATGCCATAACTTGAGCCAAAGACCGAAAAGACCACTCGCAATATACTACTCTTCGAAATGCCAACATACTGGTCTGATGTCACAACGCCATCACGGACAGACTAGAACCTTACCGTGCCGCCTTACCGTTAGTATGCCTTCGTGAGATATACTGGGTGGTGTCCCTGTAACACTCGCAGAAGTCCGTCATGCCAAGTTGCTCAGTGATTGGAGGCCTGACCAACACAGTCTCCTGGCCCTCCACGTTGGAGGGTCTGAACATATGTGGCGAATTGCTCTTCAAAAAGGCACTTAGTATTCGCACAATGGAATTGAATTTTCGAAAGCTACGAGGTGTTCCCGATGAACTCAGGCAATCGGGCAACTGAGTTCAGAGTACCAGTCCAAACTTTTGCGCCCGGAGGCTCAGCGATGCTGGGAACTTCCTCCACCAAACTTTTCCGCCAGAGTGGACAATGAACTTTGACGAGCTGCAAAAGTATGAACATAGATTAGGGTGGTTTTTGCTTTGAGCAACAAAATGCGACATTTTGGCGCAAAACGTTTTACTCCACTCGTAAAGGTTTTGCAGCTGGGCGCATTGTGCGGCTAATGGGTCCATTTCAAAAATAGCAACGCACCTGCGTTTCCCGCCAAACATCGCTGACTTGCGATGGAGCCGAAGGCTTTGATCGATCCTCTGGGTACCCTTGCAGTCTCCCAGACCACTTACAACCACGACTCCCATAAGTGAGAACACTGTCATGGTACCAAACCGTTCATGTTGAGCAGCGATGTTGTGCTGTTGGTGTTGACGAGGATGATGACATCACAGAGCTTAGTTGAGAATTTCAACCGGATTTATTCCATCTTCATCAAGACTCGTGTCACTTGGAGTCATGCTTGCCTCTCCTTCGACACTGTGCTCAAAGTTTCACTCGATGGAATGTTCACATAATGTACAAGTTAGTGGCAAACTCCCTTCCATTCGTACTAATGCGGTGTGGATAGTTCGCAGTCAAGTTGGGGTGTCGAACGATGCCAAGTCGATCAATAATTTTCCGATAAAATTCGAATGGTATGGGGAAGGCTACAGAAAAGATCATCGTCTTCTGGCCTGGTAAAAAACACACGGTCACCTCGCCAGTTTTCTACAAGACGCACCAAAACCGTTTCCGCATCTTGAACGTGTCAGTATCTGGTCACCCGGCGAAGAACTAGTGGAGATGGGATCAGCGTCGGTTTACGAGGCCGAATCCCGCTCCTGTGATCTACCATGCCCTCTGCTCGGCTGCTTGGCTCTACACTAAAATTTACGTAGTCGAGATAGCTTAGTTACACACACACACAGCCCTCATTTCCGGGGGAACAAATCCAGCTGTTCAGACTTATCACCGCGTTACTATGCCCGGCTTACTTTTGTCTAGAACCACTTATCTCGTTCTGCCAGCCCCATAATCAACTCGAAAAGCGTTTACTATGTTTGTTAAGTGGTCCGCTTTTTGGAGAGAATGACGACCCAGCTAGACAGAAAGCTACTGATGACCTTGAGGAAAAAGTGAATCACAATCCGCTTTCCATTATCGACAAAAGTTTAATGTTTGGTTAAAAGCGAAGAGTTTTGTCAGAGACATTCCCCCCCCCCCACCACCACATCAAGCTGCTTGTGAAAAGCAGTATATCCGGTTCATTGCGTCCAGATAAAGTATATCACAGCTGTTGGTTGTACGAATCAGTCTCAGAGCAATCTGAAGATACAAACAGGTGTCATCCAGGGAATTAAAGTGCCAGCCGATTTGGATTGCGTCATTAACTTCATGTCCCATTGATGCGCACGCCTTCTGATTGCTTTGATGGATACAAGGGGTTGTCACAAGCACTCAGTTGCTCCGTCATCCGTGCAAGTCATCCAAGCGGATAAAAAGGCCGCCAAAAGTTTGCGCAACACGCACTTGTATGTGACAGTCAGCCTTTCTGTGAGCTCGCGCAAGTGGACGCAAACGTGTCAAAATGGTCCTTCCGTAGAAGTGCTTAACTGTTCCGTGAAAACGTCAGCTGATTTTATCGCATTCAGCTCCTACGGTTAGTTTGGATCCAACAGTCGGTAGACGTACAAACTGCAGGTTTTTGCCCCAGGTAACTGGGAGCCCAGTAGAGTAGCTTGGAAGATTACCTGAGGTGTACGGATAACCTCTTCCAATATGGCGGCTAAGAGGTATCGGGAACCAGCACACCGGAAACGTGGTAAGGTAGCAGTATCCGAACAGCAGAAGCGAACTGAACACTCCATTTATTTGGCAGCGGAAGGACTTCCCAGGATCTTGACTTAACACACTACTCATTGGGTTGCTGAAAACTCCTTCAGGAAAATACGCTACGACCTTTCGAATACAGTCTCGAATGAAACAAGTGGCCGCCCTTTTACAGCACATTAAGTTGAGGAAGAACGGCATAAACGAGAAATTCAACTGGGATCCCGTTGAGTCCTCCGTCCGAATAATATTTGTGGATGACACAATATATTTCGCGAAACACCTAACTACTATTGGGTGAATGATGATCACGTCGAAAAACCTGTGACAGACTAGTTTTTCTTCGGTGCTTGCGAAGTTCGCTAATTTGCGGAGTGACTACCGGACAATACAGCTACGGCCATCAATATTTCCTCGCACAGTGTGGAAGGTTCTTGTACGTGAAAGCACTCTCCTATACTGCGCAGTGTGTAATTAGTCATGGCAACCACTATGTCTGGTGGATGAACATTTGTCTTCCTCGTTTCGATAGTGTACATCTAAGCAGTCTTCACTGGCGCCGAGAATCGATCATCTGTTTTCAAAATCACGCAGTTTTGTGACCTAGGTTGTGATCTATGAGCTACAGACCAATCAGATTTGAGCGTACCCTCGGCCTATTTCGTTAGCATTCCTAATCCCAGTCTTCGTGTGTGTGTGTGTGTGATCAGATTATGTGAAGTGTTTACCTGCTGTGATCTTGGTTTTAGATCCCAGATCCCCACTTCATCGAACGGCACTCAGCAACACCAACAGTGAACACTTACAAGATCCACATAGAGACAGTGTATCCCAGTCATTCATTTTAGGACTACAAGGGTGTTGTCAAACTATGTGGCGCTTGTACATGTTTTTGTGTGCACCACGGCTTTCCAAGACATCCAAACACAAGTTGTTCCATCTTAGGAACTCCTACTTCCTGTAGTAATTGAATGCTTTTACGATCAGGAATGTAGATACAGGCGTACGATTGTAGACTGCCGACTGTACAAAATAATCAGGACCTTGGAAACGGATAGCTGTGATTGTACTTTTAGAAAAGGAAGTAGAAGACTAAAACATGAGGTGGCCTGGTGCGGTACATTCAGTCGCCTGAGAACATCATAAACGAGAGATTCAGCTAGGTCCAAGATGGGTCTCTCGAAAAACCGAATTTGGTTGCAAATGAGTGTATCTCGCTAATTTCGTGCAACTTGGATTCAATTAGAACATAAGGTTGATGGAAACTCGAGGACTGAGACTATCTGATGAGCCCCAAGAAGGACGAAACCAGTCATGGTCTGTCGACAAATTTTCAGCAACCTTATGAGTAGTGCATTACAAAAATATATATATCCTGATATCTCAAATATTGTAGCGACTGAAACATGAGGCGGCCTGGCGCAGCACATTCAGTTGCCTGGAAACATCACAAATTAGAGATTCAGCTGGGTTCCAGGTGATTCTCTCGAAANGTCTCTCTCTCGAAAAACCGAACTAGTTTGCAAATGAGTGTATAGTCGCTAAAACGATCTTCGCTCATCCAATTTGACTAGTAGTGAGAAACAACATCACTGCGAGCGACAATGATTCCTCTGAGAACTTAACGCTGGTCGTTGAATTCACCGGTTATGACAGGTCATGTTGCTAGCTGGTACAGACAAATCCTCCCAACGGCAAACACCACCACATCCAGACCAATTTCTCCCTCCTTAGAAGCGCCCGCTCTCCGAGGTTCAACAGACTTCCTGAGCACTATAATGGCGCCGGTCTTAAGATAGGAAGCAAGGCAGCGTGCATCCTATTATCCTAAAGATAGGGCTCATCTTTTCAGCTAGAGACAACCAATTGGCTAGGCAGTTCAGACCATCACTCATTCACGCATTGTACCAGACAAGCCGTAACTGTAAGTTATCTCCATCCTTTTCCGTTCTTCTAATTTGACAAGTCCACCAATCAGATTCTTTTATTGCAGAAACTTCCGCGGACACTGGAAGCTCCGGGTCAACTTTTACTTGTGGATATATCGTGCTTCATGCTCTTACGATTGAACTAAGGTTCATTTAAAAAAAAAAACACCACAGGAAGACAACTCCAGTGTCCGCATGTCCATATTTCGGCACCACCTGGTACAACAACTCAGAGTACGTATTTACAGACTTAATCTACCTAACTCGATTATTTTAACGAGGAAATTTCTCCTATGGCCTTTGCACTGTTCAAGTCTAGCCATATATAGACTGGCAGCGGTTCTATTTACAACCTTGGGGCTTTAGAATCTGGGTCTTCATGGCGTTGTTCTGACAATTTTTCAAGTTGTTTACGTCTAAATTGATGGTCCATCGATGCCAAAAACAGCCCTGTAAGACTGTGACCTACGCTTAACCAACACTAAGAAGACTGCAAAATTTACTGCCACTGACGGTAGTCAGTTCTGACCGCGAGACCTTTCATCCGCATGTGTCCAGCGACAAATTTTTATGTCGAAATTCTGATATATTTCAATAGGAATGTCGGAAATCGTACTGAACAGAAGCAATACGGGGATCCTGGAGAAGTCAGAATTGTTTCTATAGGTTTGTGCAACCAGTTAATAACTGAATTTTAGTAGCGCCATCAGGTTCTTACGATGAGTCCTTGACCGTCAGATGTACGCATGAAGTATGATATAGAACCCATTGCGGCCCTAAGTCTTTGCAGATTGCACACAAACTCCGCAATCCCTTTGGTGCCCAGAAAATTCCCACCCGCGACTCGCAAAATCATATTCCTTGCATTGTAGTTTCCTATCGTTTCGTTTGCTAGGCCCGATCTCCACGTGATTAGGAGCCGAATAACGATCACGTGATCTTCCATTGCAGAGTGTGCGCAACACACCACAATTTTTCGTCCGATCAAGCCGAGACAACGGTTGACTTGCGTAGTGCCTGAGCCTCAGTTACCACCCGCACACGCGTTTGCGACAGTTGACATGAGAAGAGAGTAGGCTCAACAACCTGTTCTCGCCAGAGTAACACCCTAGTGAGTCGGTGCTTCAACAGCCACTGGGTCGAAGAGGAATGACAGCAGTCAGCCGATCGCGTTTAGCCTTTTCGACCCACTACATGGTCCGCCTGGTTGCGGTACTAAATCTTCTCAATGTTAGTTTCGTCTCAGTTTCCTCCATTCTGCACTTGTCATCACACGGACCGCCTCAATAACTCAACGGATTTCAACGGACACATTGGGTCCATACTTCCAACTTAGATGATCTTCCAAGCTGGTCAACTATGGCCAGCTATCTCACGGTGCTGAAACATGGTACAAAGTATCTTCAAAGCGTGTTTTCGGTTACGACTAGTCGCTCTCAGTCATCTTAGTAACACATTCTAATCAATAAAGATGAAATTTCGGACATGTATTCTAAACAGGTAAAAATGATAAAGTATGGAGTCCTACGTGGTCAAGGTGATCTCAAGGTCACTCTGGTCTTCAAATGTTCCACACAAAACTTTTGCCTTCGAACGCTCCTAGTCGAAAGTGTTTAAAATCAATGCGGCCACAGCAGTAGTGGTTTGGATTACTCCTACTGACTTCCTGATCCATCTCACTGTCAGTGCAGCGAGCGACACCCGCTTTGAAGTGTCAGGAATTCACAGCTGACAAACCCTTTGGTACCTCTGAGATCCCCTACAAAGTCGGGTTATTCAAGTACAGCTTTCTAGCCGCCTGGAGAGGCGGGGAGGTATTTGAATTTAAAATGTGCGGCTCAGCTATGCTGCGATGTCCGGGAGCATGCCGAGGGTCTATGGAGCCGACCATGAAGCCCCTCACTAGTGCATGGCGGACCCCTTTGGATAACATAATGCAATCTCGCCAAATTGCAAAGACTCTTCTGTCGAAATCATTCCATTTGCAGTTCGTTCGTCTTCAGCAGGCAGAATTTTGTACCACAAGAAACAGAAGTATGTTGGCAGTATCTTTGTCCGAAACAATCTAGTCTACTCCCCAAATCTCATCAATGCGTTAACCAGTGAATTTTTGTTTTCACTGTGGGGAGTGTTCAGTGGATAAACTGAACAACAGGCACTGGGATTTTTCACATTGGGATGATGTCTGTCTGCATCTGTCAAGCTCTCCACATGCACTCTAATTGATTCCACAATCGATCGACTGTTCCATCTTAGGCCCAACTCCCACCGAGCTCCTGTCAGGTTCATTAACCGTCGCCAGGGTCAGCCCATACGTGAGAAACGGCGCATCTGTCACAATGCCTGTTCAAACCTCGTTTCAGTGGTCCGGCAAACATCCATTACCCATTACAGATGCAACCGCAATCACTATGGCAATTTTCCGCCGTACAATGGAGCCTGACAGGAGTTTAATGATGGAAAGACTAATAAACGGTAGTCACTAGGATCTCGGGAAGATGGGAACAGATTTCGGATTGTCGGTTGCCCACTTGAGAGGCGCCAAATGGGTCACGCAAAGGCTGAAACCATTCAGTCCAGACAACTGTTGTTTGTTCACAATGCACAATGCTATGAAAAGGAATATACAATCAAGCAATCGAGCCCCCTCTTCTTCAGAGATGAAATCCGCACATAAAGAGCCAGGATCTTTGTTTTTTCTCTCTTCAACTGTGTCGGTGACGGTTATTCAAATCAGAAGAGTGACCCAAGTTGTATTTTCTCAGACAAGGTAACTACTGAGTCGTGAATATGCTAACCTACGTGTGGGATCAAGTCGAGTGAGACAAAATCAACTCCTCGGAAAGCAGGTTGACTCGAAATCAGGTAACAGTTCAGTTGGACGAGTGATAATGTGCGGAAAACTTGCAAGGAAGGTGAAACAGGTAGAGAGGAAGGGCATTTGCACTGAACAGGTGAAATGGATGTCATTCAATACGGTCAACAAAAATGAATCGTACTGAATGAACTCTTAATTGGTTATATTGTGCTCGATACCTAGGGCAAACACCTCGGTATTTCGCGAACTAAGTAGATTTTGGGTCTAAGTGGAACATAAGGTTGACGGAAACTAGGAGATTGCGCCTACCTGTTGAGCTCCAATTTTCAGCGAAACCGGTCGTAGGCTGTCGAATTGTTTTCGTTAACCTTATGAGTAGTATGTTCCACCAATAGGAAGGTGGTATGCACTTAAAAGAACAGAAAAGGCGAACCCCTCGCTCCCAGGAGTGCTGATTAGGAGTTGACTGAAAGAGGGATTGTGGACCTTGAGTATGTTCTCACAATCAACGCATACTTGATTAATGCATGTCGCTACAGTACCAACCACAATGGGATTGACCATCCACGTGGATGGGTCTTGCAGGTGTGCTGACGCATGAATTAGCCAGCGAAGGACATCTGGTACATACGAAGTGCTCGAGTGTCTGATGGGCAATAATGATAGAATAATATGGTGATATTCCCAGCATAGACTGGTGGACAAATCACCTGTTCGAACGACATCTTACGCAAGAATAAAACGACAGAACAGCACATAATGCCCAAAGTCCGAATTCGGCCATCAGGTTTGCACTAAGGTAAGTTTAAAAATCACTGGCAGGACTAGATTTAGCCGAAAGATGGATTGGCGTTGTCGCTCTGTCGAAACTCTGCTCCGTCCATTTGGGTACATACGAAGTGCTCGAGTGTCTGCTGGGCACCTGTGACAGTTCGAGAACGACCGATTCAGCTCTGTGTGGTGTCCGTTCTGATCGATTAGTTTCTGATGTTGCATGACTTAGAAATTTCAAAAAAATTATTTCCTGGCTCCGTGTCCCACCGACTTTAGTCTCATCTGACTAGGTGGAACTGAAGTTGAGCCAGTGAACTGACTGGAGGTTTAGTTTCAACTACAACAACAACGCTGGTCGTATTGATCCGTTTGACAAATTTGAATTGTGGTTAGTGGTGCCGCATCACCCTAGGATAGAAGTTCCGATTTCGTTTCTGTCCCACTGGGTAGTTTAACGAACAAAAGTCTGAGAGCTGGTGGGAATGCTGACGGGTTGATACAAATTCGAATTTAAAGACCAGGTTACTTGTGAGCATGCTGTCAGATCTACCTGCGTACGATAGTCTCTGCGGGGGTAAGG
This sequence comes from Opisthorchis viverrini, assembly GCF_000715545.1. Classification (NCBI taxonomy): domain Eukaryota; kingdom Metazoa; phylum Platyhelminthes; class Trematoda; order Opisthorchiida; family Opisthorchiidae; genus Opisthorchis; species Opisthorchis viverrini. Next base: position 614,937 of record NW_008751777.1, on the reverse strand, counting down.
CTACTGTATCCTGTATCCCCACCCCGTTGAGTCATCCCTCATCTCGCTGGCAGTTCCGTCGTTCTGTTTGTAGGTCACTCAACTTGACCGGTGTTTTCTGATGGTTGTGTTACGTGCGCCAAAAACACGTTTGGAACCCAGGTTGAGTGAAACGGTTGATGGCACGACAGTTGTCAGTTCTTTACAGCCGAGGTGAAAGTGCATTTTCCTGTTTGTGCAGCTCGGTGACAAGTAGATCACACTTGTGCGCATGTCATCTAAAAGATGTTTTTGCTACCTCGTTGTGAATAATGCAGAAAGTATGATTCGAACTCAAATTGAAGTTGGCGCAAACACATTAACTATATTTTATCGATCCAGTTCAGCTTGTGACCCACTGGATAGCACGTCGTTCAGGTTATGAGGATGATGTGTGTGTATTTGACATTCACAAGAGATTTCGTGGCTCCAATCGACGTTTTCAACCCATTTTCGTCCCCTGTTTCTGGACTGGACGCGGAGCCAAACACGTCACGCGAACCCACATCCTCCGTGTGTTTGTCCTCAACAAACAATACCATCTGGTGCGTGATCTGGCAGTGTGGAGACCGAGTTGAAGTTTATCTCTGGTGGATGCGAATAACAGCTGGAACAGGTAGACGTCATCTCAGGGAGTGGGTGGCGAACCTGTTAGAGTCCAAACCAAACTATTGCACACATCTTTGTGATTATACATCAAACGACCGACCTGTTAGGCGCAGTCTAGTTTGCGGGCTCTTCACACTGATCGGGAACTACGACTAGACATCGCCTCGGCTAATTGGTAGTTCTGCTTTCAACACAAAAAGGTTTTGGCCTATAAATCTAGACATATTATTGTTGTGTTAATCGAAGACTTAAGGGAATTGGGAAGTTGACCGAAGATTAAATCAACTTGAAACATCCATGAAAGTCTTCAGCCCGCGCACTCAGGCATCTACAGTGGTCATCAAATTAGATCAGCTCGCCTGGCAAGGTCATCTCTCACGTGACAGGATCCACGTACGGTGTGATCTGCCTGGAATCGCCTCTCGATTTTCTATCAATATGAGTGAATGGCTATCTGTGAGAACGTTTTTTCGCTGAAACGGATGGGTAGCCTCAGTTATTAGGTCCCGATTCCCGCTTTGAGGGTGGATCTGGTCACATATCGAGGTGTACCTGAGCCTCTTTAGGTGGATGTCTACGTATGTAAGCTCTTTTGTCATCGATAGATGTAGGAGACAGTCCTATGATATTTCCTCGTTAACGCTGTTGTCTGTTTCCTCATAGTGTCTTGGTATATGTGGTGTTGTCTTCAAAATTGGACCCAGTTTACTGCTAGTTCAAGCCAGAAAAAGTCCATCCCAGTGAGATCATTGAGGTCGACTTTGGTCGCACGAGTGAGCAGGGGCAGTTAGTCGGAGATGGGGTTTGGAGGACTCATGTCCGCATCAGTGTCGTTTGAATAGTTCTTTTCTTACCTTGGCACAATTTTTCTCGCAAGTCCACACCAGCATGTAAGGGTGAAGTAATGATAACGCACGTCAGACATCCTGAGTTCGAACCCCGGCACGGCCATTGCATATGACGCGCTCTAATAAGAGCACAAATCGAGTCCAGTGGTGTGAACTCTTCAGAATAGATTGTGTCAGGCGACAATGATGCATGAATAAGCTATTCGGACTTTCTCAATTGAACTAGAGGTGGTGAAGCTAAGTGGCAGCATCTCAAGAGAAGGGGTGGATGTTTTTCCAGATTTTTTTCACAGATCAAAGGTAACTCTGACGTAGAATAAAATTACAGGTAGCTTAGTGATTACCAAAGACTAAGGAGCATTTCAAGAGGCGCGAAGGTGAGAAAAAATCAATAAAACTTCAGTAGTTTGATTGATTTCCATGTTTATTTGAGTTGGTGGTCGATGAAGATCGAATATATTTGTAAGCATCTATGAAGAACTGCGCTGAACATACTTTTTCCCCCGAGGAGACAGTCAACACATGACCAATCGATTGAGAGATGAGTGGTGCTATATCACACTGCTGGCTAGCCACCCATGGCTGAGTGGTATGTCTGCGGGTCCGCAAGTTCGAATCTTCCTAGGGAGTCGTACTGACGATGATTCTCAAAAAGCATGAAGCAGCGTAAGGTGATCCTGAGTCTTTGACTAAATTCAACTGCGTCTTTGAACTCCGTGTTGAAATCTAAAAGTCTCCCTCTACTAACGTCGGCAAGCCATTAGTCGTATGAACTTGGCAAAATGGGAGTCGCGAACAGTAACCAGTTACCCTCATGTACATGGTTCCAACCGATGGTAAACCGCCCTTAAATTCAACCGTATTCGGCCATCGTTGTAGATATGGACTTTCCGTAAACGATGAGAAGGCAAAATGGTCAGATCCTTGCACACATCGTTCTTTCCATATTATTAAATCAAACCAAGGAGAAACTCGACAGGATTTCTTATCAGTTAACTTGACGGTTGATAAATCGACAATCAATAGAGATTTGATCCTGTTAGTGAAGCCAATCTATGCAAAAATGTCGAGAATCACCGTACGGTTGTCTCGTCCTTATTGGGAATGATCAGTAGTGCGTACCTTACGAAACTCGCTGGAATCCCAGATCCGCGATCTTCCGGCCAGTGGTTGAACCCTTCACCACGCGTGGTGAGAAGTTCTCCATTGAGGAGCCAGTGAATACGTGAAGAGGTGACTGAGGGATGAATGGTGCTATATCCTGTCTAAGTGAGACATAGCCACAGTGCTGATCAGCCGCTTGTGTTCAAACCCGGAAGTTCATGAGTTCCCGTCTTCCTGGAGTTTCGTACGATGCGCACTGCTGATGATTCCCAATAAGGATGAAACAACTGTACAGCGCTTCTCGTCTTCCCAGCGTAGACTGCCTCCACCTAGAGGACGAAATTTCAAATTTTAAATCTCTCCACACACTACCACAAATCGATTTTCGCCAAATGTGACAACGTGGTGATTCTCGTGTCATCCACATGCGAGTACCGGTCTCGTTCAATGTGAGACAGATCAAGTACATGTTTACACTGAATGAGAACAAACTCCATTTCTCATTTGATTTCAAAATAACACTTATTTTTTAGGAAAAACTCCTCGTTTGTAATAGTAGTAATGAGAAATTCAAATACGTTCTGTGTTCCAAACGCTGGCTCGGACGGAAGGGGAAAGTGCACATGGACTGTGTTCCAAACGCTGGCTCGGACGGAAGGCATCACTTGGGGGGAAAGTGCATATGGAAGCATTAGCAGGCGCTTGTGATTAGCTTTTTAAACGCCGTCGTAGGTAGAATAGCTTTTCCAAACAACTCCGTTTCACCACGGAGCATGTTGGATGGGACGATGGGGTGACAGGTGCCTATCACCCAGGGATAGCCCTCTCCTTCTCCACTCTATTCAACAAGGGAAACGGTTTTATTCCTAGACACTGATGAGTTAATGTCAAATAGGATTTCGGGCAAAATTGATGAACTGTTTCTCCAATGTCGCCTTCCTCTGAAGTCAGTCGGTCGAAAGATTCCGTTGAAAGCGCACTGCATGTCCTTCCAACTTCTCCGGGACGCTGGTCATTTGGTCTGTTGAGATTGTTCGAACGACGAATGTGCCCTCGTGAAAAAGAATCCGCAATGCTCACAACGGCTTATACGGACGTTCCATGCTGTAGAAACCCGAAGCTGTTTTAGATGGACAAAGTAAAATTACGAAAGGAACTACTCAAAAAGGTTGCTGAAAACTCTTCGACAGCCCACTACCGGTTTCGCCCAAGTAGGCGTAGTCCCCGAGCGTCCCGGAATCTTTTTCAATGCTTGATGCATTCAAGCACAGTGACTGAGAGTCTTAGAATGTATCACTNGTGTGCAGCACATTCAGTTGGAGGACATCATAAACGAGAGTCTCTCGTTGAGTTGAGTCTCTCGTGAAAACCAAATTGATTTGCAAATGAATGTATATTCGCTAAAATCATGCAGGTTTGAGTGCCATTCCAACCAAGGCGGTGCTAGTTAGCTTCTAAAAAAGTTAGCCAGACACTCAAGTCCTAGCTGGACATGTTTATCCTATTCCCGATGTCACTTCGCTTAGAATGTGGACATCAGTCAATCTATACCTTATCGATCAACCACACTCATTATCAAGGTAACTTCATTCCTAATAAGCCTATTGTCTTGTTGTTCAAGCCGAAGGGGGATGATCCATCACACACGCAAACTGGTCCCTATTCAACTTGTGGCTCCACAAGGAAGGAAATGTTCCATCATGTACGACGAAGACCCGAGGGGGGAAAAGCATTGGTAAAAATCACACTGATGACAGCTGTCAAGCCAAACAATCCTATCGGGCAATATGTGCGCGGTGCGAACCGGATAAGGCTCGTTGTGCGAGCGTGGGCATGCCTCATTATCTCTAGACCGCGAATGATACGAATTCCAGATTGCGCGCCGGAGCCTGTTGCACCCTGTCCGATAGACAGATGGAGGGAAGGGCGGTCGGCTGTCAGTTAACTATGTCTAGGCTGCTGCCGCTGCTTGGATTGTATATCCGTTGACAGTGTGTGGGAAAAACTGTCCAACTAAGGTCATCCTGCTACTGTTACTACTACTAATAATGAGAAGACCATGTATCCGTTGACAGTGTGTGGGAAAAACTGTCCAACTAAGGTCATCCTGCTACTGTTACTACTAATAATGAGAAATTTAGACCATGTATCGGTTTGACGAGTTTCCTCATAGTTGGTTCAGACTGGATACTGGTAGGCATAGGTCCACTTTGTCATCTATCCGCGGAACAGTGTGCAGCAACCTTGACTGTTCCCATTTTCCCAAGATGTTCCACGTCAAACAGAAGTATGACCTTTCAGGTGTAGTTCTCAGCTTGCCCAAATAAGGAATTCTCGTATCCGTCTCTTACTAGGAGTGTGCTTTCTGATCAACCAGGTCGATCAGTGTTCCGTTTTGGGAGCGTCTGCAACGATATTGTCTTGAAGCAACATAGGAAACTAAGCTACTTAAAGGAAACTACTCACAAGGTTGCTGAGAACTCTTCGACAGCCCACGACCGGTTTCGCCCTTCTTCGGGCTCATCAGGTAGGCGCAGTCCCCGAGTTTCCGTCGACCTTATGTTCTACTTGAACCCAAATCGGACTGTTTTCGAGAAATACACTAAGCTACTTAGAGTTTTCTTGAGCAAAGGTAATTTTAGTTGTCATCATCAGGAGTTCATTATACCACATTTTGAGTGAATCGTGTTGCCAACTCAGAATCACTCATCGTATGACTCAAGCGAACGAGCATTTATGTCCTACTTTGCACCAGGATAGTGATCATCACTTTTCTCACGTCAACTCTCACAGAAAAATTGTGACAAAGCGTATTTGTCTCGTATGGTTTTCCGAAAAAGTGGAATGCCATTCAATGTCCGTTGGAATCCAAAAACGCGTAACTCACCCTATCGCGTATTGGCTCCCATTGCGAGGCTACAGGTATCTTACTCTCTTCGGGTGTGTAGGGAGGCTACCTTCAGAGCAGGTTGTCTCTTACTGAGGTCTATATGAAGACCATACTTCTCACGATAGTAACAGTTGGGTTGCACAGTTCTCCGCCTCAATGATCACGCTAGTAACAGCCCTTGAGTTGGACGCGTTGTGTGCGATGTTCAAACATTCAACCGCGGATGCTATCGATCGTTAACAGTGATGATGTTATTCCGATATGAATCAATCAGTCGTCTCATTCGAGTAAATTGACCGATGGCATGAGAATCCTCGTCGTCAGTGGGAGGAGCGTCAAAACAGCGAGTACATTCAGTGATAGTGGAAATAATCCTGGCTGATCCATCTGAGGGGGATTTTTAGAAAACTAGAGAAATCATCATCACGAACAGCATGACATCAATGTTCAACATCGATGCTTCACTACCGTAAAACCTTAAGAAATGCGCATGAATGTGGAAAGATCTTTTGGCTTAACGTTGGCTTTAATCGTAACCAAGTTCTTTCACAAGCAAGTAAGGAAGTATACTTACTGGACGAAAATTCAAGCACGAAACAGAGTTAAGCGTGTATGAAGTTTTCTAGGAACACTACTCATAAGGTCGCTGAAATCTCATCGACAGATCACAACCACTCTTCTGCTTCGGGCCCATTGGATAGGCACCGTTTCCGAGTTTTCCTTTAATCGAATTCATGTTATACTTGAACACAACTTTGAGTGATACTAACCACACTAATTTGCACATCAATGTGGTTTTCACAGGTGACAGCCGAATCTCTCGTTCATGATGTTCTTCAGCTGAGTGAGCTGTCAATTTATCTTATGAAATAACAGAATATTTCGAAAGTAGCCAGTGGATTTTTAACTCAGCCACGTTTCATGTTTAACACAAAAGCTTTGTGGGACCTTAAATATTCTGGATAGTCACTGCACTGCGGTAGGGAAGGAGAAAGGAGGGATTTCAAAGCTGCGAAATTCCCAATGGAAGTCGTTTCGTGGTGCGAAAGTGCAGTCCTTTAAGAGATAAACGAAACTCATGGAAACTCATGTTTGGTTCCTTGTTTCTCGTTTTCCGGTGGAAGAAAACCTAATCAACCCCTGAGCAAAGACCACCAGACCAGGTCCCGAATACTCATCAGTTTCTTTATCAGACAAAAACCCGCATTGCAATTCACATCCAGCTACTTTGAGTAGACCAAGTGGAACACGTGACTTTTGATCGCATTTTCAAACAGCCGCCATATGAACACTGTCCGTCAGAAGCGCAGATAAGAACGCGGGTACATCCGTTGTCGATTGTGATACAATGAAACAAAGGAGAATACAGTAATATCTCTTTGACACCTTCGATGGAATGAACTCGTCAAACAGGTGGTTTTTTATCATTCATCCACTAGGTCGCTATGACAAAAGTTTAGATGATTCCATTGAGGACCAACTACTCTGCAAAAGCCATCTGGAATTGGTCAAAAAGTGACTTGACGAAGGGGCGAAGGAAGCATCAAAACCCGAAGGCAATTTACTTGAGCAGCACACCCTTCGTTCCTAGAAATTGGATTGGCTGGTATGTGTACCTCTACTGGCATCGAAGCCGGTGGTTTGTTCCGAGATAAATAGGTGCCCTACAGAAACAATACAGTCGAGAGAGACCACTCATAGGAGACATACTTAACTAATGAACTCTCTCCAGAACATACTGAATTCGGTAGGTCCTCTGAATGGGTCTCCTGAACGAAATAGGAGGGGTCGCTTCTGATCGACCTTTTCCAAGTGTGATTCCGGTTGGACACAATTGTGGCTAGGTTGTTCTCAGTCCAGAGCCTGTCTGTCTACTTAAAACACCAGAGCCCACAAGAGACCAATGACAAGAGGTCCCTTCGGAAAGGTTGTCACTGGGGAGACGGAACCAAACGTTTTCCAACCGAATATGGTGCACAAAAACCATCTCATGTTTCAGTTGGCAGAACACAAATTTGATGAAAACTCGGGGAGTCCGCATGCTTGATGAACCTCAAGAAGAACGAAACAGCTGTCGATTGTGATAGAATAAAACACAAGAGAATACAGTAATATCTCATCTGTCACCAAGTTGGTCTTCAAGGGAGACTGACCCCACTTCCTAGCTGAATCCCTTTTTTATGATGAGTGTAAGAATCGAATTTTGTGCAATTTGAGTTCAAGCAGAACAAAAGATTGACGGAAACTCGGAGACTGCGTCTACCTGATGAGTCTGAAGTTGTGGGCTGTCAAAGGGTAACCTTACGTCTAGACACCTATAGTTAACCTGAGGTAGGTGACAGGTTCGCTAGATTTCAAATAGATGTCAGGAGAGTTGGTCTTGAATAGTTGTAAGTTTTTGATCAACAACGTTGCTATATAAATCATCGCAGAGAGTTCCTATGCTGAGAATCTTGGATCCGCTTTCACCCCTCGTGCTCTTAAGCTATTTAGCTGTTGGATCACATAGGTCAAGGACGCACGCTTCATCGAGCCGTGGGCCCCCCAAAATGCCTGAGAACAACTTGAGTAATTCCTTGTAACGTACGTGTACGAGGAACGCTTGATAACCCGCACTCTTTTACGATGAATCTCCGATATGAATGGCATTCAATACAGGGTGAACTGTTGTGACAGATGGTCAACAACGAGCATAGCTGTTGGAAAACAGTTCTCGTATTGTTCTTCTACCTGCATGCGACCCATGCCGGTTAATTAAAAGACAACGAGAACAACAACGGTTCCTTGCCAAATTCTCACCCCCATTACATCCTTCAAGCCAAAGATAGATCGATCGCTTCCATAAATTGTCATTCTTTGGAGGGATTGTGTTGTGTTTGTATGCTCGCTGGGGTGATTTAGGAGCTTCATGGAATTTATTCTTGGGTGCGGGAACCTCAAGGAAGAAAACAAGGGACACCAGATGAAGATCGGCGATATTTCAGATGAACCAACGGAAGAAAGATCGCAGCGGCCCAGTTGGCTACAACAGAGAGAAAATGAAATCTCTGTGAAATAGTACAAAAGGCAGTGTTTGTTAGGACCTGACCGTCCTGAACCATTCCACCTCCCGTAGGAATGAGTCCAAGGGCCCAAGAACTCGAACGTGAATCAGAACCACCTACGCATCGCATAAGACAATGGTATGTACCGCTGAGTGCTCAGTGTTATCTGTTATACAATTACAACTTTTGACTCACTGTCAGTGAAGGGGAACCACTTGTCTACACACACACACACATGGATGGGATGTCAGCGAATACAAATTTCGTAAACCCCATGATCCTCTTCACTATTTGTCGCATACTCTCTTAGGGAGAGTCTCTTAGGATGGGCCTGGTTCATTTGGTAGCGATTGCGTTAACAAGTCCCTCTTATCGTTATGCAAGGACTCAGGCATCAGGGTTCAACTCCTCCTGCCTCAAAGGAGAACAACCACCTATTGTTATTACCTTATCGAAATCCAAACCTTATCTCAACCTTGCACTTTGTTCTCAAAAGTACATGCTTCACATCTAGTAAGTACACTTCAGAAAGTGCATTGATCACCTCCACCTACTTCCGTTGACAATACGATCTTGTTGAATTGAACTCTATCAAATGGGGACAGTGTATGTATTCAACATGGTAACTAGGGCTTCAAAGACTTTTGGGAGGGAGTTGAACATTGTTCATCAGTGAATCGTGATGGCGTGACGAGAAATCGCATATCTCTAATTGTCAACCATAATTCATTTGGCCCGGAGCCACGGTAAACAAAGGGATGGACATAATGTCAAAACATGGTTTGTGACCTTGACCTAGTTACGCGAAAACTGTCAGCTATCAGAAGCTACGCCGGTCAACGGGGTGGAACGCATTTAGGGTAGGAAATGAATCGTGTTGGTTACAATCCGAGGAGGCACCATCCGGATAAAACTCTAATGGGTTTCAAGTAAAACATAAGGTTGACGGAACTCCGGAGACTGCGCCTACCTGATGAGCCCCAAAAAGGGCGAAACAGGTAGTGGGCTGTCGACGGGTTTTCAGCAACCTTATGAGTAGTGCATTACAAAGATATACATGTATCGCGATATCTCGAAGATCGTAGCGACTGAAGCACGAGGTGGCCTGGTCCAGCACATTCAGTTGCCTGGAAACATCACAAACGAGGTGAGTCTCTGAAAAACCAAATTAGTTTGCAAATGAGTACATATCCGCTAAGAATTCTAATTATTTTCATTTAGCGAGCATGATTAGTTCGAGTAGGTTGCTGATTACCACTGCTCAGGAGCAGAGTGATCTTAAAATCTAGGACACAACGTCGGATTTACTCAGATGAGAGCTTCGCGCATCTTCCCCATTCAAACTCAGCTAGATGGTGTGACCCCAGTAGGCTAAAATTCGCAGTTTGCCTAACCACTGGTGCGCATTTACCATTGTCCAAGAAACAAATTCACACCAAGTTGAATTCGTGTTCATGGAAGACGCTCGATTGACTGAAACTCAGATCGCCACCACAGTTCGCACTTCAATACGTTTTCACTCACAAATTCACAACAAGCCATTCTAGGATTATTCTGAAGGCTTTCCAGGCATAAATCCAACGCGTATGAAATCATTTTATGAATTCTTTTCGTCTCTGGGGTGCACGCTGAAGAGTGAACTCACTTCCAGGAAGTTGAACCTTGAGATAGTCTCTCCTAACCAAACAGTGCCTGTCTCTGTTTCTCTTTAGGCTAGCCATTTTGCATTGATGAGTGGTTTTCTATTCACAGAGATTTTCTTGGATTCCCCTAAAATACTCTGATGAGTTTTCAACTAGGGGTAGGAGATGTCGGATGAACACAGTGGTCTGAAATTATCGATCAACACTAGATCGATACCACAGCACTAGACACAACCGAAACGCAGTTAGTAATTACTACTCATAGTAATTACTACTCATAGCATTCAAATCCAATCATGTTAGGGCGAGCATTTTTGTCATCTGAGAGGATAAATATGGAAATAAAAAACGTACCAGTGGGGACCTATAGAGGAAGATTTTAAAAAGTAAACAAGTCTAGTCAGACCAGCTGAGATCATGGATTCATATAGCGCCTATGGGTTTGCGGACAGTGACTCAAAGCTGAGCAATTTCATCAGCATTAAGGCCCCAAAACGACCCAGGCAGTGTTCAAACCATTCGCTGTACTAACCCGTTACTAATCAGTAATCAATCTGAAGATTTGAGTGGGATTGTGAGAGTGAAACCCTCAGGTCTTTTGGTGTTTATTCAAAACGATTGTTAACCGAACGGGAAAGATAACATCCCCAAGAAAAATGGTCCTATCTCATGAGGAAATCAAATGGCTTTTTACTGTTATGGATCCATTCAGATTAGTGCACAGTGTTCTACATGGTGAACTACTAACCAAACTGAATCCGTTGATATTCGAGCCGCGACGCTCCAAGTTTGATTGTTTATGAAGTTTAAGACAATGGAGATGAAGCTTGAATTGGGCAGCTCAGTTACCTACGGCTTGAATGAAAATATTCGCCTGAGGCGAACGGAGCAGTTATCGGACGGGTGACCTACCGGTTGGGCTACGGCAGTTTAGCCGCACAGTGTTCTCTACATGGTGAACTTCTGTCCAAGAGAAACCATACATTCCCTCTGTATTGGAGCCACGACGGTCCGAGTGTAATGCGTTAGGAACCGTCGGTCCGGGTTGCCGAAGTCTAGACAGGAGCAGTCGAAATGTTGAGGTTAGGTGCGAACCATGGACTCGGCAAGTTATTACCTTAACCAATAAGCCATCTCGAGCTCAGACAACTTTCATAGGAAATACGAGGAAGGACTTTGATAGACTGAGAATTCCAAGTTCGCGCAACGTGAGAGAACAGGCATCAAAGATCTGCCAAGATAGTCACTCATCCGGTGAACGAGAATTCGGCATTTCAAGTCCAGTCTTGGAGGTAACTTTCCGTTCACTTTACATGTGTTGTAAATTTTTACTTCGAGGTTCGTGCGAACCGGCATTGGGGGGAAACTTGCTGTCGATTGGAACCTGGATGACCGAACACGTTTGAACCTGGCCGTGGTAGTTTATCTTACCGTGATCCTCGAGAAAGCAAAACTGCATCTTTGTCACTCTGAATGCCTTGGAGTTAGTTGGTGAGACGACATCTTAGTGTTTACCCAATCGTCACGCTTTTGAGCAATAAAAACCCTTGCGAACGGGGTCATATCTCCCCAAAGACGTGAGATTTCGTACAAGAGATAACTACCCACCACTTGTTTTGTGCTGAATTCAGACCCCATGGGAGTAAATCATAGGCAGTAGGTTTGATTACTTCAGAACAATACACTGAACGCCCCGAGGGACATAATGTTCGATAATTGCGTGCCCTAAATTCGACGCATCTGTCACACTCATCTGGTAGCACCTGTGGACATAAGTAGGAGCGACCAGGCGACAGGGCAGTGGCTTCAAACGGCGTGGTTGATTATTTCATGCACGCTCACATTCGAAACCCAAGTTTTTCTTAAATCTACACACGCTTCGTGGAAACTCGTTTTGAAGAATCTCCACCTGGTTTCTTGTAGGATTTGTGATTAAGCGATGAGTCTCGCTCTCCAACTCACCTGCCGTGAATACCAGGTTTATCTTGTATGTGCAAGTCACGTGCAAAGGTGAGAAGAAAGAACTGTCTCAAACTGACGTGTGTACATTGGCCGAACATCTACAACTGTGTATTTCGAGACAAACGAGCTGACCGTCCCGAACATGGGTAAGAAAATGGGGACACTGTTTCGTGATTGTTATGACGGTTTTGTTGATGTAGAATGAACGACATCAAAGATTACATTTTGGCAAGTTTGACATTCATTTTCAAGGTTGGTTTCAAATTTCATCTTACGAAGCGACCGCTTTGACAATCTGTGGTCCGACACAAAATGGGAACATTTCGAATGCGGTCTTCGGTTGAACAAAAAACTGTCGTTAGGACGAAAAACATCATAAATTGGTGAGTGAATGAGTGAATTTGTTGTTAGGGTGCCTTCTGGTTACAAGTGACTGTAACCAGCCAGTTGACAAGCACAGAGGCAAACCAGTACTGATTGACCCACCGATGAACGTATACAACAACTAAACGGGAAAATATTCCCAAGACGAGCTGAAAACCCACCCTCGATGAGTACACACCTATCCTTTCCTTGAATTGACATGAACATAGGCTAACAACTGTGCTTCTGAGTCTCTAACTAACGTACACGAACTAGGCATTGCATCCATTCGGCGCTACGCAATTTGATGCGTTGAAGGAGGTGAGAGTTTCGGCAAAAACACTCGTTTGTAAATCAATCTGGTCTTCACGAGAGACTCAAGCGAATCTCCCCTTTTATGATGTTCTTCAGCTGAATGTGCTATACACAGACCGCCTCATGTTTCAGTTGGTAAGATCTTCGAGGGAAACTACTCACAAGAGTAGTTTTCAGCAACCTTATGAGTAGGTTTCTTTGGCAAACAAACCCAATGATCTGTAAAAGGGCCCTGTATAAGTCTAATTGTGTTTTATCTTGGTAGTGGACAACAGAAACAAGAACCATGCCAATTACCCCTCAGTCGTAGGATGTCTTCTTATCGACCTGTTCCTCCGAACAGGTCTGCCTCCCGAAATTTCAATCACGCACGTTGTTGCAGTCATGTCCCGCACTAGGAATGATCTTTTTCCCCATTCGTTCTTCCCAGGACTGCCGCAGTCATCATCATCCTCGTCTTCTAATCACATCCGACGTTTCAAGACTGGTCCAGAACACACCGTGATTAACATTTTCGGTTTCTTCTAAGCGGTTTACGCTCATACAGCTACTCTTCTCTGTAGATGAGGAAATAACGACTTTCTCACCCAAACCCCATGGACTGCTGGACTGATTAGGAAACATGGTGCGGATCCGTTAGAATGGAAGGAAATTTCACTGCTGAAGTCAAATAGTTGGTTCATTTTGGACTGATTGACGCCCTTTTGACCTCAGATAGCGTTATAATTCTGGTCTGCTCAGAAGAATACAGTTGGGCTGAGGAGTATTCCATGACGTCTCATCCCGAAACGCACAAGATTTCCGCCTCATCCGTAGCGGAAGTACAAATGTGAGTGACTGCGGTCAGGTTCTGAAATTATCCAACTCAGTCGAGTTCATACAGGCTGTTCCGAAATATCACTCAATGTTCAGTGAATGCGGTCAGGTTCTGAAAGTATCCAACTCAGTCGAGTTCATACAGGCTGTTCCGAAATATCACTACAATGTTCAGCTGACTTTCATAACTGATTGATGCTTGTGGTGAAGTGTAGTCAGGAGGCTATTTTTCAGCAAGATTTGTCGATTTTTACTCACCCATACTTGTACAGCAAGACACCGAACAGAAGAAAATAACAGGAATGTGGCGCCACCTAGAGCTCGGCCACCTCTGTCACCATCCTTCCGGGTGACGCACTAGTCATTTTTGGTTCGGTCCAGACAACTGAATGCTGTGGACCTGCACTGGCGTAAACAAGCCAGGTCAACAGGTACGGGATATGCGGCAGAACGAAGACTACCACGTTCACAGCCGAACCGGAACACCGAAAACGCTGCTTCACTGAGCAAAAAAAGCCAATTTACTGCCCGCAGTTTGTGCGGCGCAAACCCATGTGAGTACCGTTCGGTCCGAATTCACGCAGAGCAAATGAGGTCCAGTTTGATGTGGCGAAAGAGGCAAAAACGCGGCCACATTATGGGAACAAAGTAGATTGTTGAGCCTACAGTTTCCCATGGCTTGCGGTGCGCAACTGATCTGAATTGGTTTTACCTATTCGTTGTTTCCTGTGAGCGAGGTATTTAGCTGAGTCTAGTATTAAAACCAAACGGATATGCAGCTAAGTCTATAGGTGGTCTGCAGGGCCTTCATACTATCACGACTGGCGTCTTGCGTGCATCTGAGCGACGCGGATTGGCCAATCTTCAACGTGCTAAATAAATGTCCCTCGTCTCAACGCACAATAGAAAGTCTGGAGTTGTTCTATTCTCCACACCCTTCTCTAGTGTTTCTGTCTAACAGTTCTATTGGAGACAGTTTAAAAATTTCAATCAAAAGGGTTGGGAACCTGGTGGGGCGCTTTTTATGGTTATTTCGGAACAAATATTCTATTCAACACTATCATCCGATTGTTCAAAATTGATGTCGTGAGATAGCTGCCAACGTGTTGCGACCCGGTGGCCGGCCTTCAGCTAGGGGACCATGAATTTTCGGTCTCATCTTGTTTTGTTCCAAGCAGCTTACGTTAGATACAGGGTTCAAAGCCGACACTTGCACATCGCGGCCGTTAATTCACTTTGAACTGAGCAATCAATGAACGAGCTGTTCAATTCGTGACTTCATCACACAACTGATCAGCCGCTCGTGGCCGAACGTGTGTCGGAAGGCCGTAGGTTCGAACCCCCTACTGGAATTTCCTAAGGAGTGCAATGTTCTTGATTTGCAGCAAAGGTGAAATAGACGTACCGTACTTCTCACTTCACTTGCAGGACGGAAACTCAAGTATATGATTACCTCACACGACTGTAGACTGGTTGAGATTGGTACCCAGGTTGGTTACTGCGGCGTCACCCAGACAGACGGTTAAATTCGTTTGAATGCGACACTCGTTATTTCTTCCTCAAAGGTCACCACCACTTGTTTTTGTGAAAATGAGATGTTGCTAGACTGGCAACTCGGTCCAGATGCACACAAGTGACCACCTTACAGTGAAAGGCCACTGAATACCATTTGACCTTCGATGATGCCGAGGTAGTTACCGGTCCTTGAAAACAAGGTTTGATAAGCTATTTACCGAACACCAATTAAACTAGTGACAACGATACCCACCACTTCACCGTCCAGAATAGGAACCGATTAAGCCGTCCAGAATAGATCGATAACTAGCCGAGCGCGAACGAACCAGACCTGAGACAGATCGCGATTCGCTCAACATTAACTAACAACTGTCCACCTTTACGAAGGACGCAAAATCACCTTCGAGGAGGTGCGACTTGACACGTGCCTATCGGTGGGACAGTCAGTGACAGGTCATTTGCATATCTAAGAGTGGTTGGTCTGCATTCCATACGATCGTGTGCCTCACTAATTCCAGATTGCGCAACCTGGCGTGAGGACGAACAGATGAGTGTAAACACATAGAAGACCGAGGGGTAACGATTAATCATTGTCATCTTGTTTCCAAATGAAAAATTAGACCGTTCAATACAGAGGACATCACAGTTATTGGGAGGGGAGCATATGGACAGGACTATACACATTCAGAGGGGGTTGGGGGGAATCTGTCACACTCGTAGCCGTCTAAAAGTCGGTTTTTTTATCTGATGTAAACAGCCAAGGTATTGACGGCATCGTTTGTGAACGTCGTAGATGATGTCCTATTGAGCGGTCCATTGGAGACTGACTTGAAATATGGGCAACTGTGCGATAACCAAAAGAAGTGATCGTTTTTTGCCTAATTGGTCCTCTCCGGGAACGGGCGGATATTCGCTCCACTGGGATCTGGGGAGAAGAAAGGAGACTCAGGATGAGTGATAATCCGTCTAGCCAAAGCTAAGCAAATCCACTCTGGGTGGAATTTTTTGTCTGACTTACCTGCTCGTCTAAAGCTTCTGAATTCTTCAGTTTGGCTTCCAATGGTTCGTCAAACTCAATTGGGTAATAGTTGTCGACTGGCGTTTCGTCGTCACATCGCAATGGCCGTATAATGCTTATAACCTCACTTCGGGGCAACCCGACACGAGGTGATCGACCACGGAGGCGCTTGAATCCTCCGCGGAATACTCGAGCCAACGGAGTCACGCCGGAATGTATGGAATCGGGGGTACGACCCTGGGAACTCGGGGTGGTGAGCTTGCGAAACGGTGAAGCAATGGCTTCCACAAGAGGGCAACAGAAAAGTAAATCTCCGGCACCCACACTGGAGATGGATGTGGTGGACATAATGGAACAGCGGGTGTTTGCAGCCATGATGGTTTCCGGCGGTGCTGGTAGTAGGTTCAAACTTTCACAACTCCCAAACACATCCGGACGGCAATTTGTGTCAAATATCGGTGATAGCTGATGCCCAGAGTCCAAAATCTGATCAGTTACGTGCGCGTGTGAACCTGGCTTGGACGTGTGTGACTGACTGTACTCAAAGTCCATTTCAGATCGGCACTCAATCAGGGGCTAGAAAGTAAGACATGGAGTACGATTAGCACCATACTCAAAGACTTCGCAAGACTTCAATACATGCCATAAGAGAAATCCGAACACTTACTTTCGGGAGATTGCGAGGACTATTGAAACAGCCCGTTACGCTAACGTTACTTCGCAATGCCAGTCGTCGCTAAAACACAGCGCAAAAAGAAACAGATTAAACAGGGTAAAAGGCGGTGGAAAAGAGCTCAAATCGAAACAAAAACAATTCTTACCCGCAGTGACGAGCGAATCGTTTTCGCTGCTTTAAATGCCGAATTTCCCGCATGCGCGCGAATAAATCTACCGGAAGACACATCTCCCAAGCTGGCCGACCAATCTCGGTTAAGTCTCGGAATTTGACGATACAGTGACGAATGGGGTGTGGCATGTTTCGGCATACCAGCCCCCGACGTTGGCGGCAGCAGACCTCCATTTGTTGCGTTGAATCGGTTTACAAGGCGACGCTTACGCGGATCGTTGTTCGGAAGCGATTGGACGGCAGCGCACAGTTCAGCCACAGCATATTCGGTCTCTCCGTTTGTCACGTGATCCTTGTCTGAAGAGTGGCGTACGGTAAAATTTACACAAGTCACCAATGCGGGCAGTTCGTCCACACGCAACGGAGGCACCACAGCACTGTCCATATCACTGCTGGGTTGGCTGCCGTCTGTCAAACCCAGACCAGAATCATTGGAATTGGCACGTTCCAGGATGCTGGTAGTATAATCGTTCTGCAGGAAAGGTAGGCTGGAACTGGACAACGAGGAATCTGCGATTGGTGGAAGACTCAACTCGATGTACAACAGACGATTGCGTTCCACATCTTGCAGGAAGCTTTTGGGAATGTACCACAGACCGTTGACACCCTGAGTAATCATCATTGTGGCCAGTCGAGCCAAGTTAGTATATTGGGTATGAAGGTCACGTGTTGGAACCTAAGAGAGCAAAATACGGTTGTATATTAGACACAGAAAGGTTGTTTTTCAGGTCAGCACCTTGAATACACATCACCTCAACTCACCTTGCTCGGAGAGAAGAGAACTGGACCAAACAGCAGACCTAGACTTTCCGCAGTCATTCGATTACTGGAAGCATGTTGAAGAGTGTGTTCAAGCAATACGAGTAAGCGTTTGAAGAGGACTTGGTGAGTGTCCGGGAGAAGACGACACAGCAGGCGGACGGCTTTCAGCTGCTTTGCACAGGCGATTTTCTCTTCGATTGGCCGGAGAGTTATACGACGACCGCGATCGTCCAAACGACCTGAGGTAAGACCTACACAAGCAACAACAATATTTGCGAAATAAAAACCTTGGGAACAGACCGGTGGAACGACAGGTTATTATGAAGGCATGTAGCAAAGGGAAAACTTACTGGCAACTTGAACAAACAACGGGAGGAGACGGTCCGTCAACAGGGGCTCTGGGAGATCGTACAAAACTCCTTTGAGCGCAGCGGCCAAATCGTGCACACCCACCATTGGAGACGGGGGCGCAGTCGCTGGGTTCGACGGAGTCAAGTGAGACTGAATCCATCGGCGGTTTCCAAAACCCACTCCAGCTGGTTTCCACGGTTTGGGCTCGACGTAGTACATGAGCGATTGGATATCCAGTTGCTTCTCGGTCATGATTCGACGCCTGACACAACGCTGCCGTTGCATGTTACCAGTTTTGCGGAAAATTCCTTCGTTGGCTAAGTCTAGAGTAGGGAAAGAACATGAGATACACTAGATCACCGATGTGTCGGATATGGCGTTGGGTGACAGAAACC
The DNA here is from genome assembly GCF_000715545.1 of Opisthorchis viverrini. Classification (NCBI taxonomy): domain Eukaryota; kingdom Metazoa; phylum Platyhelminthes; class Trematoda; order Opisthorchiida; family Opisthorchiidae; genus Opisthorchis; species Opisthorchis viverrini. Next base: position 596,437 of record NW_008751777.1, on the reverse strand, counting down.
CCGAAACATTCTCTTCGAATCCGATTTCCCTGCCTAGGCTTGGGCAACCTGGCAGTATTCCAGCCACCGTGCTTCCTTCAGGTGACATGGCAGCTAGGCACCGAATGATACGATAATTTAATCCTGTCCCTTATAGTTGCCAGCCTTCGGAGCTGTATGGTTGTGAGCACACTTGCTTGGCTAAGCTGGCTAACCAAGTGAAGACAAGTGGCCTGGATTCAAGGACCAGAACGTCACACAAGGCACCAGGTCTGAACCGGTGATAGTTCAACTATCGTACATAGCCCAGGAATTCTGTCTCGGGTTAAAAACCGACTATCCGTTCCAACTTACTTTCTTTATTGTCCAGCACATCCATCAGAGAGAGCAGGTTTTGCACGATCGCTTCATTCGCACACGTTTTGTTGTTGTTCAAGCCCCCGGATGCGCCGTGTTGGACGCGATTAGGACGATGAACTAAATTTGGGGAGTATAAAAAATAGATTAGCACATCTCACGGAACGCGACAGGACATGTTTTGCATAAAGTGACTTGTCATCGAAGATTTTTCCGATGGGCTATTAAAAGTACACACACAGAGTTGGTCCGAAACGCGATTATTTTGGATTGTGCGGCATTGACACCGGAAGCTATGATAAGCACGAAACAAGGTCGAGTCAGATAAGCACGTTCTTAAGTGCAAAACATGGGACCTTGGGAATGCTGCGAACAGGCAAAAAACGACCCGACGACCTGTGGACTTACTTGCATATCCAATGTTGTCCGTTTCCGCGCGTTCGACATTCGGGGTTCGGCCGCGGAGACGTGCCCACGGTGTACCACGCGAATTCCCATTCGTGATTAGCCGACTGACCATTGGCTCCCGACTAACCAGATCCGGAAAAAGTTTCTTTGACCCGACTACGTTGGTTCCGCAGAAGGTGTTCGAGGAATCGTCCCAGATTTCCAAGGGTAAGTCAATTAGCAGCGACAGGTGAAATTTGCACAGTTCGACAAACCGACCTGGCCATAGTTCACAGAACTGTCGAAATTCCGGCGTCTCAGCGACAGCATCAGCCAACCAGTTGGCGTACTGATTGAGAGAATCCTGCATGTGGACATGGGATGATAAAAGGTTAGAGACACGCCATAGCCTCACTGGGTTGGCAACACGCCACAATCACATTGTTTACATTTACAACACGCCAGCGTTCCACAGACGCTGTCAGCCACTTGGACAACAGGACGTGTGCCAACATGCCGGTTCCCAGGTTGGCAACGGTTGGCCAAGTTGGAACAAGAATGACAGCTTGTTGTTGGAAAGCTCTACTCAAATCTATTGCGGGAAATCAGTAATGCCAGAATATTACAACCCGTCACTTTGTGATGGCGTAGCTAAATCGATCAACAATTTGAAATGCTAGTTACATCAGGTGACGAGGCAGTTGACCGTTCGTGGGGTGCATGTGGATATGTTCATCACTGTTGAATGGAATAACTGACCGGTGTCTTCGGACCACACGGATTCACTGGCCATGCAGGTTCGGATTTGTACCCGGCATCTGCGAAATCTGTATTAGCGCAGGGGACACTGTTGAATGGAATAACTGACCGGTGTCTTGGGACCACACAGATTCACTGGCCAAGCAGGTTCGGGTTTGTACCCGGCGTCTGTGAAATCTGTACTAGCGCAGGGGACTCCGTTAGGAACCTTACATTACACTATGTAGTAATTTCCCAACAGAGGAAATAACCATTACCAGGGGAATTTAACGCCCGCATGCGACTTTCCCAATGTGTTGCCGTCCAAGGTGCAAAATGTCACGTTATGTATCAGACGGGAATCGGAGCCTACTGCTATTTCTAGACTTCCTAAACATACCCTAATCATTTCAGCTTCATCCAATTTGCAATAAATCCACTGGACGTGAGCCCCAAGTGTTATTCTGTAATCAGGTGTCAATTCTAATAAATTACTCAGCGGTCCCACTCCCAAGTTGTCATGCCACCCGAAAGAGGCACGAGGGCTGGAATACTGCCAGGTTCCCCAAGCCCAGACAGGGGAAGTCTAGAGCCAGAGGTCGGGTTAGAACCACGGACCTTCCCGGTCAGTAGATTCGCGCTCTAACCACTTAGCCATCTAGGCATTACCGGCCTGCATAAAGCCTCATTGAATTTTCACTGTGTAACCTGAAAACCGTTCGTGTGTGATTGGTTTAACTTCAAAAGACGTATTTCACACCATCACAGTACCCGTTTTAGTACACAACTGTTTGTGTTAAATTTGTCGTTACTGGCACCCAGCAACCACACCAACCTACTTTTGGTGTGTATGGATTGAGAGCAAGCCCGGGGCAGCTCAGTTGTGAACTAGTTTATCTAAACTGTCCCTTCCCAAATGAGTCCGGTCTGTTAGCTACTAAGGAGGGTAGTGTAACGTATGGCTACCATGATCGGAAGCATCTATAAAATATCGAGATAAACACAAGGTGTAATTGATCGAACGCGTAAAACGTGTGTGCTTTCAATCACCACTTACTTCAAGATCCTCAGGTTTTCCTTGGTTTGGTTTGGGTGTTTTTGTTTCGATGCATGTATCATCTGGATCCGTCAGCGAGGTAGTCATTTTTGCACACATCAAGTAACATCCAGACTGCACAGAGGGCGGAAGTGTTCTGGCACTGGACAGGCAGTCGATTTTATAGGGCTATGCGCTAATCTGCTTCTTGATTGGTTGAACCGGTCGTCGAGTTTGGATCGGCATCTTTCACACGTCCTACACCCCGTCACGGCTGGACAGGCAGTCGATTTTATAGGGCTATGCGCTAATCTGCTTCTTGATTGGTTGAACCGGTCGTCGAGTTTGGATCGGCATCTTTCACACGTCCTACACCCCCGTCACGTCTGAACCAATCAGAAATCGGCATCGCTAGACAAGTGGGTGCGCTGATTTGACAGTCAGGATGTGGAAATGAGTTATTGCACGCGTTTCTGTTGATGCATGGCCTATTGCCGTACCGTCTACATGACCGGAAGGCATTCATTTGACTCTTCTATGGCACTTTGGGACATGCCACTTGCCGGTGTGCTAACTTCGTAGGTGATAGATCATATACGGGTGATAGACGAACACAAAAGATAACATTTAGAAGCTGTCTATCCATGGGCAGGTTAGAACAACAAGGATACCGTTTATCATCCCAATATACATTGAATTGTATTTGTTAGTTCTTAGCATCACTAGGATGCGTTTCTGTCTGAGCAAATTCTTATTCCTACCGAAATTTTAATGCAGAACAGAAAACAAAAAGAATATGACAAGAAAATCAACGCTGAGTAGTAAACTTATGAGACAAAGCCAACTAGCAAGCGAGTGGAAATAGGGGCACTGCTGTCCACAACAGTCTGACTACGACTTGATGAAGTTTTAGCAATTTACAATAAATCATAGTATGAAGGGATACGTCAAACTATATCGAATTGCAGCGGGCTTCCTGGTCAATTTCATCTGGTCTAGTGCACACCACGTACGCTCGATCTTCAAGACGGCGTAGGGAATTCATCTGTTGCACGATAATTCACGGTATCACTTCGGATACATGAATCGAAAAGACAGGAACCAAATGTAGCAGGACGGTGCGAGACGCGTTTCATCGGTATATCTCATTCAGGCACCTGTGTCCTGTGTTGATAGAACTTTCCATACAGGTGCGTCACATGACATTCTAGCCAAACTTCTTTCATAACGTTTTGACACAAATCTTGGGTTCTTTTTCAGATAGGCCCCGCCAAAAAATTAACCCCCGCACCCGAAAACAAAAAATTAACCCCCGCCACCCGAAAAACAATTAGAAGAATGATGATATGGAATTTGATAACTGTTGGAGTCTTCAACACCCGCCAGGCCAAAATTCGCGAAGAAAGTTCTCCCGGTCAACAGCGGTCGTGTGGCTGATAGATAATTCCTCTGAGCAGAATTTGATTTTTGCCAAATTTTTGGACCGCTCCAACCAAGTTCCCCTTCGGAGTCTGATTTCTTGCCGACATTGTCGGGCATTACACCTCCACCTGTCAGAACCAGTTGAAAGTGCCATTTGGTGGCCTTTGTTGCATAAACGTTGCTGATGGATCACTCCATGGCCTTGCAAAAAACGTATTACCGTCTCTTTTTCATGAACGAGTTGAAAGCGTCAGAAAGTTCATTTGAGGTTTTACGTCCGAACGGAGAAAATTCTTGCACAAAAGCAGCCTAGATGCGGATAAGGAGTTGTTTTTATCAAAAAATAGGTCATGTTGGTGTGTGTTGATTAAATGGGACCTGGCAAAATGTGGCGGGGCTTGATTTTTCGCACATGCACCTTTTGCAATAGTGGCGGGGCCTATCTGGAAAGATTGTGACACTGGCTGATGGCCGTCAATTTGTTGCGGTGGACTGAATTGCGAGGTGTTTTCGGTCGTTTCGTCGAATCAGCTCGATATCGCACTGTTCGCCTCGAGCTCAATCTCGGAAGTGATACTTGGATGAGCGGTGTTCAGTGCCTGTTGCATTGATACTATGGTAATTGGGCAACAGTCAGCTAGGATTCAGTCCATCTAATTTTAAAATTCACCACACTTTCCCTTTGCTATGAATATGGGGACTTGGGATGGGAGAAAGTGAGCTGCTCGCGACGATTGCTTCAGTCGGATTGTAGCATTGACCTTCAACGCGGAAGCTAACGATCGGTTCGAGAAACGATCCGAATTTTTCACATTTCAAGATGTTGTCGTTGGTGTACACAAAACCAAATGTGAAGTCCATAGAATGGTGTTTTTGAGAACGCAAGCGGTTTTCAAACTTGCAACGTACTTGGACGTGAAGCCGATACCAACAGTGTCCGGTGGAAGCCATACTTCAAGGCGAAAATCATCAACCTATCAGGAATATTGCTTGCAGTCGGCGTACAAAACCATCAGGTTATTTGTGCTGAAGTGAGTCTGATCTGAGAGTAACGTCTGCTTTTTACCGTTTCAAAGGAGTTGTTGCGTCTAAGTACGCCTGAGCAGTATTCCATCCTCGGTAATACATTCATCTTCCATTAGGGTCTGTCTGTCAGTCTTGGGATAGTTTACTTAAACAGCTAACTGCTCACCGTGATCGCATCCTGTGGGCATCGTCTGACTATCGGCCAGAGACGGCTCATTGACTGAAGCGAAGGCCCGTGATTCGAACCTCGCCGTCTACCATGACTCACTGTCACCAAGTGTGGGTTTGAGATGTGAGTGAAAGCTACTCAAATCATGCATTCCCGAGGGTGTGGAACAAATAGTCAAACGAACAACCAAGTTGCATCCATGAAAAGTTTCTAATGTGTTTGTCGGGACCCGGTAGAGATACTGATTGCTTGAATTAGGTTGTGCTCGACAAACTTCCCAAGCTTTTGTGTCAAATCCACATGGAACTCGTTCAGCACATTGATACGGGATTTCATTTAATTTACTCGGCAAAATGTTATGGGCTTCTAGCTGCCAGACGCAACTGATCAGCACCTAATGGATTGCAGTAGCCCACATAATCAGTGCTCAGAATTTCGGTCAATTTTGCGAGCTTGGTTGGTCTCAATTTTTTCAAACAGTATATCGAACTGTATTAACTTAATCAGCATGGACTACGGTATAAGCTAAGCAGAGGAAAGAAGTCGTGTCATATTGATCCCTGTTACTGATTTATTCCCGCCAGACGCAAATGGGGTTATCGTGATCAATAGATAAGCTTGAATGGCAGACAACCGTGAGTGAGGAGTGCTCAATCTGGTCACTGGAACAGAAGTAATCAGTGTTGCACACAAAAATCAGCACTGAACACTTGTCAGTCCTTGATGGACTATAAGAACGTATCTTCAGGCACGTGGATCCATTTCATTGTTGAAAACGCATCATCATTCACATGCTGAGCCTGATAAGCTCAGCGTGTGTCTCTATCCGTTACATGACCAGCTGGGCGTTCTCACACCAAGAAGCCTCAGGGAGCTTTTGGGCCTAATTAGAGTGAAACAGCTGTTCAACACACTCAGCAAGCTATTGGGGATATTTGCTCATGCCTGTCTATCTCTTCCTGGGCACCCAGCTGAGAAGGGCTGGGGTTTGTTCATCATCAAACAAAATGCACTCAAATACGACTCAAGAGACTGTGGAATAACTTTAACGTTATCAAAGAATACAACAGAGTTTCTTCGCAAAGACAGAATCCGAAATACAGAACAGGGAATTCGAAAGTCATAAGCATCTGCTTGGCAATGAATTTTGCGTAGCAAGGGTTTTTGACAACGTCTACAAGTAGCACAGTGACATATTCAGAGGGTAAAACCTTCATAAATGTTGACTAGAATGCCATCACCATCACCATCACCAACATCATCATCATCATCTTCATCATCATAGCCAACAACAACATCGTCATTGTCGTCCAGTAATAAATCAGTAATACGTACTGATAGTTAAAAGTTATACATCTGTAAAGTTCGTGGTTTACTGTGGGCTCAGAATCTCCCAGGACACTCAAACCTGGGCAGGATGCAGATCGGGTCTCAAGTATTGGAGTCTGGTTTGAGACTACCCGAGTAGCCAAAAAGTTGAAGGACCAATTACCATAGTTATTTGAACTCCCAAAGGGGAGCACCAGAATATTGTGCTCATCGGACCACTGGGCGAACTTGGTGGGTGAAACCCTGTGGATAATATACGGGCGTTCCAGTCCCTTTGAAGTGTGGGGGTGGGGATGAAACTCAGACAAAGTGATCCACAGTCAGAAATCGACCGACAGAGACAAAAAGAGTCATAGCTAAAGTGAAGAAGGATTCCCCAAGCATTCAACAAAGTCAAAGACAATAAACTATTAACAAGATGGCTCCTTGGTTAGAGCACGGATTTACTGTCTGGAAGGACCGTGGTTCGAACCCGACCTCTGCATCTCGACTTTCCCTGTCTAGGCTTGGGCAACCTGGCAGTATCCCGGCCCTCGTTTTTCCTTCGGGTGGCTGGCAGTTAGACATCGAAAGGGTGCTACAGGTGGCCGATATACCTGAAAGAGGATGAATGCAATCAAAACATTACCATATCTTTCCCACACAACTGTCATAAGAAAGTCGGTGGATCAGATCTATCCCCCGGGTATCTTGACGTTCATGTATCTCATTTCAAGACGTATTACGCTGAACTGATTGCATTGTTTAGGTGGATTCTGACCACAGAGTCCTTTAGCTATAACCGTTCAACTTCAATGTGGACATTCAGGCTGGGAATAGCATCCAGTTTTGGATGGCCCAGACGAACAAGCTTATTTCTGGCGGCTCTATTCTGAGTGGTACACTGGAATGAACCAGGATTTTTGGGTCTGCAAGGCCTTCAAACTGGACTCGAACTAATGTCTACCTTCGTTAAGGATCACACCTAGTTATAGACGCACCACCTAGAGGCATCGACCGGGTGTACTGTGCACAGCGGAACTTGGCCACTGAATTACACTTCAGCCTACCCAGAAGGGATGTTCAATCCTGGAAGGATAAATTTATCTCCCCGGCACTTGCATCAAACTGCCAACGGGTAATTCTCCTTGACAAATATGAAACTCACATTAAGAGTGCTCCAAATCGTTTATGTGAGTGCTAACCTTATGAAGATGTCGCGAAACCGGGCTGTCATCTCTCCGGTTCTTCTCTGTGGTTTCCAGACCTGGCTCTTAGGAGTTGAGGTCGTCGAAAACTGTTGGTTTTGATCAGTTTTTCTTACGAGGACTACTTGTCACTGCTTGTCACATTTTCCTCTTCTAGGGAACGGCGCGCAAAGCCAAATGCCGAAAAAACTGTTTGTAGCGTCCAGTTGGTGAACGGATCATCACGTGATTGAGCACAAGGAGACCTGACCTCTGCAAGCCCAGACCAGGCTAAATTCAAAGGAATAGGGAATGGATACACCTATTCTCCGACCTCGCACCTATGTTGCGGTAGTACGATCAGAAACTTTGGTACAGAAGACTCATACAATTAGGTATGTGATAATCCGAAGCACACCAATGCGTCGTATTCCAAACCCGACAGGATTGTGAAGTAGGCAGATTCACAAATATATATCCTTTCTTGCGTAGACGTAATACACTACTCACTACGTTACTGAAAACTCTCCAACAGCAACACTACTCATTAGGTTACTGAAAACTCTTCAACAGCAAACGACAAGTTTCGCCACTTTTGGGGTTCACCAGTCGGGCGCAGTACTCAGATTTGTGCCAATCTTATGTTCTTATGCGTCTGTGCTCGCAATATATGGAATATCGATCTTTGTGTGGGAAATTGAGTCGAACAATATCATAAGCGAGAGATTCAGCTGGGATTCAATTAAAGTCCCTTGAAAACTAAACCAAATGAGTGTATCGAATCGAATCCTTCATTTTTTCTATCCATTTCCGCATCTAAACATCTCATGGTAGTGTGAAGACGAATCTACCCGCGTGATGACTTCTCATGCGATGGGCACATGCTGCTTGTAGCTTGGATGAACTTGATTTCAGTATCATTTTGGGTCATATGCTGTTACGAACCTAGATTCTGTTGCGCTTAGTTGAATTAATGAAACTTTAAAAAAATCAATCCCGTTGGCTTCTTACATAACAGTATCCCAACTTCAAAACTACACCGCCATCCATTCAAACGAGCCTGTATAACTACCCGCTTTCCGAATCCGTACCCACAGAATAACAGTGGTTGCTAGGTCGAAGATTGTCACGTTCGGCATTAGAACAACGCGGTTGAGTAATAATCTGAGTGCTACTCATATCCACGGGCCATTTTACGGTCACCCGGCAGTTCCACACACGCGCGCACACACACATCGTTTTGCCGTCTCTTATGACTGACATGCTTGCTCGTAGCCCAGTAACACGGAACGAAAATAGCGTGGCTGGAGAGCGTAGCGGGATGTTTCGTTTTTAAAGTAATTATCCACTCATGGAAGCTGTAATCAGACACACAAACGCCCATATGGCATGAACTGGCTAACGTCGTGATCATCCTCTGTGTGGAAACTGATAAGATAAGGGTAGGCCTTGAGTTGTATGCCAAAAAACGTCGAAATATAATGACCACGTGCGGCGTCATCATCATCATGGGGCTTGACTGGTTGCTACCATGAGGGCGATTCACATGCTAGACCCCATACTCCTTCTAAATGAAGCACATTTTTTCTCGAAACCAATATGTCCGAAATGAATTAAAGCGAAAACCGGGCTTAAATATGAAATCGTTGCCCCTATAAGGCTATTTGTCTGGTGGTTTCTAAGGGGAAATTAAAGTTTTGAAAAATACTAGGGTTTAAGGAAATTCGCCCGGACAGTGAGAGAATAGCGTGAATGAAACAAGATATGGATTTTTCGCCGAAGCAAACCATGCTCTGTACACGTAGGAGCAAGGTCGTTGAATACCACTCATTCCTATGTGTATCTTATTGGTTTCGGAAGGATCGTTTCCTGACTTCTGGTGATCACGGACTATGTAGACTGTTTCCCGGTTTAGGCAGAATGGAGTCATCTCTGGGTGACTTTGGGAGATTTTCAAGCAGCTGACAGACTCATCCTTTGGGTTCAACACCAAAGATGTGACAGGTGTATGTGTCCCCATTCGACAAAGCAATCGAAAACACAACCGACCTTGTCTCGACTGATGCATCAATCTCTTAAACGCGAGAGTACGAACCGAACTCCAGACCTGCCTGTTCACCGATGATGCGTTCGTTGTCTTGGACATTTTTTATTTCAAAATCAACAACCTTTGTCAGAACTGAATTTACTTTGCCAGAACCGATACCACACGGTCGCCTTCAAATGTTATCCTTAATTGTAGGCATCGAATCTAAAATGGACTGCCACATGACGAGTTTCAACCCTTTTTTGTGAGCGTTCTGTTAGTACCGACTGTGAACAAAGCCGAATCACACAAGTAAGTCGACGGCGTTGATACACAAAAGCAAGCATACATGAACCTCATTCTTTGTTCAATACACAAGGCGCCCTTTGTGAGAAGAACCAGGGTCTACGTGTGCCGCAATCACATCTGGATCCGGATCATGGCTCGGGAGTGATGTGGTTCACCGATCGGTCAGATGGGGTCAACTGTTTGTTTGAACTGTTGACCTTTCTTGCACGGACAATCGGTTATAGTGCGGAAGGGGTGGACAGAGAAACGTACAAGGCTATCTAAAGTTTGTCCAAGAAGCTCAGCCTATTAGCGGGTTCGAAGTCGTCCAAAGTCAGTAATACAGCTGAGATTTTTCGACATACGGACCCACAGTTGTGATGAGATTTGATTGCAGGCCCAGAATATGATGCTTCTCATAGAATGAGTCATGTTTAATGGACTTTCGAGCATGTGGTTTAGGCTACGTGGCATTTCTAAACCTGGTGAACTCACAAAGGGGTCGTTTACTACCAATTATCGACATTTTCTGTAATCTCCATGTAGAGAAACTCAGAGGTTAAACAGAATAGTGAGAGAAAATGTCGATCTCTTTATTTGAACTAACCGGAAAAGGGTGAACCTGAGAAGAGCTGATAGGGATCATCATCGTCGACAACATGACATCAGTGTTCAACACCGATGCTTCACTGCCTTATTGTGAAGAAAAGAGTAAAAGTGGACGGGGAGGAGACTTAGTGCTAGCTTAACACAATCATTCCGAGGAGCCTATACCTCCAGACACTCACTCAGGCGATTAGGTAGAAACTGACAACAAGAACGGCACTGACATCGGTTGGCAGTTGTAGTGTCTCCAACCAGGCACAGTGAAGATCACGCGGGCTCCATCCTGGATGGCGAGTAGCACCGACTGCACCCAAGTGTCTCGTAATCTTCTTCATACCCCTGTGCCCGGTCAAAGGTTGGCCACCTCGCTGCTTCCGCCACGCACGGAAAACAGCACTCTCTTCGGCAAACGATGGTTCGGCATACGCAAAACACGGCCTAACTAACGAAACTTATGGTTCAGAGCACTTCTTCAATG
>NW_008751777.1:521414-585196 GCF_000715545.1 Opisthorchis viverrini | reverse complement strand
AACTACAATCAGAACTAATACAACTTCCACGAATCGTTTTCGCATGTGAATTTCACCGCTAGGGCAGTTCTCTTTTGATATTCTTTGGGTTTGCAAGAGTTCGTTCCAAAAAATGGTTGGGAAACTAGCACACAGAGATCTGAGAAAAAAGTTCTCTCGAGATCCAGAAGGATGAACGGCAAACAAGCTGTTTGTATGTGTGACATCAGGTTAGCGTCTACCTGAGCTAGTACAGTTTCTTGGAAGACAGATACAGCAAGTTCCTTTTACTGACCAAATATTGTGATAACCTTAGGCCGCACTGTGTCGACCAACTACCTCTCCTTTTCCCGTTGTGGCAGACGGTGTTCGAATCCAGAGCGTTGGGAAATTCATCTTATCACCATCGAGCTCGAATCGCTGTCAGTTCTACACCACTGAAGACTTATAGTATGAATACCCTCAGTGCGTCGCCATTGGGTCGTGTAACAGGACCGTTATCTAATGAACTCCGTGAACATTGTGCTGTTTTGCTCTTCTGTTAGCGACAGACTCAGCTGTCCAACTTATTGCTAGATATCACAATGTATCTTCTTGAGGAAATATTACCCATAAGGTTACTTATAACTAGGAGTGGGACGGTCCAAGTGTTTAGAGCGCGAATTTGCTGACCGGAAAGTCCGTGGTTCGAACCCGACCTCTGTCTCTCAACTTCCTCTGTCTAGGCTTGGGCAACTTGGCAGTATCCCAGCCCTCGTGCTTCCTTCGGGTGGCATAGCAGTTTGGCACCGAAAACGTGCTACAGCTGAGCAATTTTTTTCACCGAAAACTACTCGACAGCAAACAACCGGTTTCGCCATTCTTCTGGTTCATCAGGTAGGCAAAGTCCCCGAGTTTCCGTCAACCTTATGTCCTATTCGAAACAAAATTGTACGAAATCATGAAATACACTCTTATTAATTGCCCGGGAACCAGCTAAGTCCCCGATGAATCCACATAAGTGAGTAGGCTATTTGAGATGGTGCACGTGAGACACTCTACGCATAAGGTTGCTCGAAACTGCTCTAAATTTCATCATTGGTTTCACTCTTAGGTATCCTGGTCCCCGAGCTCGAGTTGAGAACCAAATTGGGCGCAAGTGAAAATCTTATGAGTAGTGAGTCATTAGTAGTCAGTAATGTACACTTTGATATCTGGATTCTGCTACCAATCTTGAATTGAGGCGTCTTAGGTACAGCACATTCAGTTCAGGGGTACCACAAACCACAGATGCATCCGAGTCTCCTCCTTTAACGCCAATGTAATTTGCAAATGAGGGTACCCGGCCAGTTGCTTACGACTGTTTGCGACATGACTCAAGGATGGGACAGTTTGTGTAGGCTGCAGAATAAAAAAACTCCGCTACTGATCTGCCGAAGCCATTCAGCTGGTGGACCGGACCACAGCAAACCTCTCGATCTTTACTGCCACGACCGATCAGTCATAGTCAACTCGATCTATACAGCCGTCTGTTGCTGAGGCGATTTCCTTCCAGCTGCCCAAATCTGACCTTTGTACACGAATAGATTTCGGCCACCAAAGGGTCAGCCGGCCGGTAACAGCTGTAAACTATCCATGTGACCTTCTGAACTTTGTTATTTGCCTGGTGGATAACACACAATTAACGAGAGCGAACTTTGTTTTTTTTTATGACCTCTTGGCCTGTTGCGAGTGGCCCAAAGACCACACGCACACACAGTATGTAGATGACTCTCACCAGCTACCCTCTGATCCTGTTGGCGTCTCCGGGCATCCGGTTACTTACTCACAGCAAGCCATACGGGTCCGAAAGACCTGTTCGAAAAAGCCAGTGGGTGAGATGCTTCATGGTTCGATATAGTGTTTGAAGACCTGTACTGACTTCCAGGCGCAATCATTTTGCACACCATTTTGGTTTTGACGGGAGTCTCAACCGAGTCCCAGTTGCATCGCTCATTTGTGATATCGTTCAGCTCTAACACCCGTTCGGTGCCTAAGTGGCATGCCATCCAAAGAAAGCACGAGGGCTGGGATACTGTCAGGTTGCCCAAGCCTGGACACGGGAAGTCGAGAGGCAGAGGTCGGGTTGGAACCACGGACCTTTCGGTCAATAAATTCGCACTCTAACCACTTGGGCCATCTCGCCCCATTTGTGATATTCTTCAATTGCGCAAGGACCACTTCACTAAAAACTGTGAACAGATTCCTTCAGAGATATCCCGAATATCGTTCCAAACGAAGCATGAAGTGACCCTGGTGCAGCAGATTCAGTTGAGAAATTCATCTGAGTCTCCCATAAAAACCAAATTGGTATGCAAATGAGTGTACTCTACTAAGTTCGCCCAATTCGGGCTCAAGTAGAACATAAGGATGACTGAAGAGAAACTCGGGAACTGCACCTACCTGTTGAGTTCCTAAAATGTCCAGATTGGTGTTGGGCAACTGAAGGAATTTCAGCAACCTTATGAGTAGTTTCATTCACGTGACTGCGTTTCTCTCAAATTCGGGGTTTGACTGTTAGTATTCTCCACTCGGATGCACTGAGATTCTACTAATGGACTAAGCGAACATAAATAAATCTGAGAAAACTATTTGTATCGTGATTTAGCTGAATTCTATTGGAGGTGCGAGCAAAGCAGCCGCTTCAGGTGTGTGGCCTTCCGAAACGTCTCAGTGGCAACTGCGCGAAATTGTTGACTGAAATGTCTGTGGTTCAAACCTACATTCAGCAAACACACTGATCCTGTTTAGACTTCCCCCGGGTTGCATGCTAGCAACGCACCAAAATGGTGTTACAACTGAACGATTATTATTTGTTTTTAATATTAAATTACACTTGAGTTGCCCGATCTCTTGGGGGGGGGGCAGGTTGGCCCGTGTTGGGGGTGGTATATGTACAGGGGACAAATGAATAATTCCCCAATTATCGATCTCTGAATGGGATCATTTAATGCTGACCTGACTTATAGATTTAAAATTTTGTTTTTTGGGAAGAACAGGGTCGACAACCAAGGGTTTGAACAGCAATTCAGGTTGATTTAGTTGTCCACCTCAACCCTTGTCAGTGTATATATGAAGGTGGCTGATGAAAGTACATTACTTATCTATAGATCCACCGAGGCAGATCTATGAGGATTTGCTCTACAGTAGTGTGCATTCGGTTGCATGCATTCACTCAGGGTGGACATAAACAGTTTCTCCGCCTTCGGAGAAAACCATAAACTACCCTTGGATCTTTTCCAGATGAGCCCCGCCACTTTTTGCCAGTTCTAATTTAATGTACGCACAGAACCTTGACCTACTTTTGATGAAACCAATTCCTTACCCGCATCTAGGCTCATTCTGTGCAAAAAGTTTCCTCCGTTCGGACCTGAACTGAACTTTCTGACGCATTCAACTCTCGTTCATGACAAGGAGACGGCAATACGTTTTTTGCAAAGCCGCGGAGTGAGCCATCAGCAACGGTTATGCAACAATGGCCACCGAATGGCACTTTCAACTTTGTGGATCCAACGACTAGAGCTCACACACAAACCATCGAATCTCTAACATGTCTACAAAGTGCAGAATAAACGCCAATGCGGTACACACTGACCTTTAGTGGAGTTCGGAGGCAAAGTTACCGGAAAAACGATCCTTTTCATGCAAATTATTAATGACATGTCCCAATTTCACCCTCTAATAAAACCTAAAAGTACAAATTTCATACCCTCTTTTTTTAATCTTTTTTGTGTGGCGGGGGTTAATTTTTTGGCGGGACTCATCTGGAAAAGATCCCTGCCCTTTTCCGAACCGGATCAATCACAGTCAGATCACGAAAGGCGCATAGTTTTGTTCTATGAGGTTGATTTTACAGTTTGAAATCACGGGGTTGTACGCACTGGATCCCTAACTCAAATCTGTTGCACACGTACAGGTACAAACACCTTTTTTTGCCTTCTTTGTATCCTACACAGAATGGTCCTGTAGACACTCTTCACAGATGAGACTCGGCACCAGTGAACAGACATCACTTTCTCATGTCGGCTGTCAGGTGTGCAGTAGATGTGCAATGCTCTGGTGCTCAGTGTTCCAGAAAAAAACTACTGGTTCGTTAACCTTTGTGCTGGGGGATGCGTCCAATTAGTCCATGATTGATGTTTCTCGCCCGTCCCTTGACTGTACAAGTGTCTGTCCGCTCCACGGGAAGTGGTACGGTGCATCACACGATGGATGCTTGCTTGTGTAGGGACCACAGATCTCCGCAGATCTCCTAATCCTACTACGAGTAGAGAAGAACGAGTCTGAAGGTGGCCTGATCATCTGCATCATCATCAATCAAGTCTGACATAATTGAATCCACATGGAGTTCTAGGCCAAGTTTTCTTTACTAATGAAAATAAGATGGATGTAAGAAAACAATCGAGTCACAGTGAAATGGACTTTTGTCCTTGTTCGGTCAGTGGGCACGGTGGACTGAAATTCGCCCGAAGTGCATAGCTAGATTGTTAGTCTAGTCAGCCAATCCTGGCCCGTTCTCTGCTTCATTCACCGAAGGCACTGGATTCGCGATTCGATCGATATTTGCATTGACCCTTCCCCATAGATGGGTGATTTCAAAATTGGACAGGGCAGCCGTGTTCAAGGAAATCTGTAAATGAAGACTTCTTGGCAGCCCGCGACAGGTTTCGCCCAAATTGGGGCGTATCACCATTATACAATGATGCAGTGAAGCATCGGTGATGAACACTGATGTCATGCTGTCGATGATGATGATGATGATGATGATGATGATGATGGTGATAATGGTGATGATGATGATGATGATGATGATGATGATGATGATGATGATGATGATGATGATGATGATTCGGATGATTATTCGGATGATGATTGGGATAATGATGATGCTGATGCTGATGCTGTACGACTGACTGACAGAATTTCAATTTTTTCAGGTTTGCTTAGGCGATCTGGTGGCATATAACTTGTTCGGCAAACTAGTGCCCACTAGTTAGATTCCTTTCTCATGAATATACCTTTTTATATCTGCAAGATTTGCCAATTTCTATGCAGCCATGTCCACATTGAAAAACGCATAGTTGTAAACCCAACGAGAGACATTTCAACAGGTATCCTATTGGACTAGGTTGAGAATAAACTAAACGGAAACGAATGCCTATGTTCATCTGTTGTTATGCTTGGTCTGCTCAAACACCGCTTGAGTTGAAGTCAATTTTACCAGTTTCCCACAGAACTTCTGAACGATTCGAAATAACACCCCCTGGCTTGATTATTGGTTTGTTTTGATGCATATCGAGATGGCCCAAGTGGTTAGAGCGCGAATTTACTGACCAGAAGGTTCGTGGTTCGAATCCGACCACCGCCACTCGACTTCGCCTGTCTAGGCTTGGGCAACCTGGCAGTATCCGAGCCCTCATGCTTCCTTCGGGTGGCATGGCAGCTAGGCACCGGAAGGGTGCTACAGCTGAACGCTTTCTTCTTTTCATATCGAACGTATAGGGATAACGGATTGTGCACGTTTTCTTGTTGGAGTAAAAATTCCCTCAATTGACTTTAAGTGTGAATAAATGGATAGAATAAAATTGTGGAAACCCGTCACATAAGTACGATTGTAAAACTGATGTTGTGTTTAAGTGCAATCACCGCTCTCGAGCAGGCGTTTCCGACTTTTTATATCAGCACCCCGCAGATAAGGCTGCTTCTGCGAAATCGTGCATAAATGCCTTCAGACTAGCGGTCTGGAGGAAAGTTCATCCTCAAATACTGCAGGTTTTTAGTCAGAGCTATGCATCCCAGTGGGTGATGTTCAGTCCCGTTGAGTACATTCGTTCAGCACAAATCCATACCAGTTCACGTAAATTACACCACTGTTAAAAAATCGATATTTCACCATGCTAGTAAGAAATACAGCTCGTAAAATTGCTGACTGGTTAGATTAATTTGGATAATAGTCACGTGGGCCTAGTGAAAAAAGGTGTTATTTGCCCTCAATTAATGCCTAAGGTGACGCAAATTATCGCTGGTCAGCAAGACTGGCTACGGTTTCTCAAGATGGAAACTACGGGAAGTTTGAAGTTTATGTTTTAGACTAGATCTGCACAAATGGCTTCCGCATCGACCGCTTTTCAAACATCTTTACGCAGAAAATGATATTAAAAAGGATATTTTGGCCATCCCGTCATACACTATGGCAGATTTAAAGATTGAATATTTGGGACTAACCAACTCAGGACTTTCGCACTGAATTGTCTTCGCTTTCATTATTCTCAATGTGCTCGGCGCTGTTCAGTCATATAAAGCGATAAGTTACGCTGCAGTTCTGGATCTCTCAGTCACCTAGATGGACACTACATGGAATTCCTTGCCTACAGCACTTGCCACAATACTTTCGACACATTCAAACGAGGCACTTATGTCTGTTTTCGCCTTTGACTTTTTCTGTAAGTGGTGTTCATCACTCGTTCGATCGATATTGCATGGACACTGAAAAATCAATAACATCTCACGTGACTGTCTTCCAGACGTGCGCCTGCCGACTGTTGCCACAACGGGGTTTGAAAACCAAAAGTAAAGCGGCGCTTGACCGCAAAAGACAAACCCATCCCCGTTTTGATCTAAAACTGTTTAACCGAGCAAAAGAGAACTACATTGCAGTAAAATTAACGTCGTTCTTCAACATTAAGATACTTTTAACGGGGTAATCCTTCGAACTCAACTGACGATGGTCCCCTTCAACTGAAGGTGTTGCACACGGTCGCGTCATGTTTCACTTGGTTCAGTACTCGAGATATCACATTGTACGTTGCCTCGACAGAACTTAGTGTTCGGGGACTGGGCCCATCGATGAGTCCCAAGAAGAACGATAACGGTCATGACTTGTCAAATAATAGAACTGTGCTGTCTGTCAACATGGGTGCTTGCTTGTTTTGGAGTTAGTTTCAGACGCTTTATAGCGAGATGGTATTGCCCAGGCGAGCGAAATCTCGTGGGAAAATTATACACGGACTTATTCCTTCTAATGTCGAACGCTCTTTTGTTCCACCAGCACTGTACGGCACCGTGTACCATCTTGAAATTAGTCAAAGCCCCAGCTGCAACTTTTCGAAACGAACCGTCCTGAAAACAAATTCTACTGTAACCCTTGTTTCGGGTGCACCTCTCAGTGAATGCCAGCCACTTCGTTGTCACGGTGAAAGGACGTGACAAAATTCATTTGAAACATGTCTAGACTTGGGTGAGTCAGGCGGCAGTAATTTCACTTCTAACTGAAGTATGCCTTTTTATTAAAGAAAGTCACTTATGCGTAAGATGTCTGGTCGAACCGATTGGTAATATTGGTCACCCTGTACGGTTACCACCACCCTAGTGAATTGTAACGAGTTGGAATCTGTGTGGGTTGAAATGAGATTTGCTCTGGAGGGTGGAAAATTACCCTGGTTGGCTGCCATGGCATCACCGACGTGCGAGTAGACCTTATCTCAGGGAACAGCTGGAGCTGAGTGTCGCTCACTTATGTGCCAGCATAATAATTAGTTGAACAGAAACGAGAAGTGAGCAGCGAAACGTGTGAAGAGGACGGAGAAGTGGAGGGTGGATCTGAGGCGTATTCGGATTCATTCTTATTTATCACCCGACAGTTTACTGACAATCTCATGGGATAGTTTGAATCAGCACCAATGGTACCAAGGATTGCTACGTAGAAAAGACAGTCCACAGCAGTTTGCGACTGCATTCCAGGTTTTCCCCCCAACCTTGTTGTCTGACTTGAACTGTTTAGGACCCCAAAGGTTACTCACTGGTCAGTTGACCCACCAGGGAGACCATTCGCCTGGGGAGTCCGGAACAGTTTTCTCCTCTGGTCGCGAATGTTCAACCAAAGAGAGGCAGTCCAATAAAGAAAACCTGTCTTGCAGAATCCGTAAGCTATGAGGAAACTGTTGTCTATCATTTACCATAGCGTGCTGCTGATGTTGTGAATAAACCATACCCTGAGTGTTTCGGGTGGCAGTTTGCGAGATACACTCATTTGCAAACTAACTTGGTTTTGCGGGAGACTCATTTAGAACCCAGCTGATTCTCTCGTTTATGATGTTTCTAAGCAACTGAATGTGTTACACCAGACCGCCTCATCTTTCAGGTGGCACGACATTCGAGATGTCCCGATACATTTATAGCCGCAATACACTACTCATAAGATTGCTAAAAATTATCCGGCAGCCCACAACCGGTTCGGCCCTTCTTGGGGCTCATCAGGTATGCGCAAAATCAAACTAATCTGTATTTAGCTAATTTTGGGCTGATGGAAACTCGACATTAAAAGAAATGAGCACTCAAAAGTGAGTTGTTTGGTAGCTGAGCTGTGTTGAGCATCTTGCTGGAGTATTGGTCACTGTCATAACTCAGGTATGCTCTGCCATGACTAGTGAGTTGGACTAGGCCAAAGTCTGTCCGAAATCGAGCGGTCCTTATCATAATAGTTCAACGACAGTGCAGTGTTCATCTGTTTGAAAAACGAATGCACAGTTAATGAAGAGGACAGGTGTTTGTGGTGGATTTCAAACCACCAATCAATAGAGAATCAATTAACGATCGTGAGACTTCAAATTCAATGGGCCACCTTTCTCCTAGGTGTTCCTTAAGAACTGGAACTGAGTGCAATATTCATAACCTGAATTTGAAATGATCCACGTTAGTTCAGTTCACAGTCATGTACAAAACAGGTAGCACACAGGTGCCAACTTACAAGAACGTTTCATCGTTGTTTAGCCAAGCTGGTTATATTAGTCTGTTGCAAGAAGGAACCAAATAGAATGCCCTGTATCGTTTATCAGATGGATCTCCGTCATTCAGGTTTTGGCGCGCGCGAACTCGCTGAGGACATACCACATCTATGGCGAGGCTCAATGTCACTTTCCCATTTGAGGGCTACCGTGTTTGTGATTCCTAAAAAGGTGAGGGGATGGCGAAAAGAAATCGCATCCTTGCGGATGATTAGCTCTTAACGGACGGTGGAATACACAATTCGTGGCATAAAAACGCTCCGAGAGCACACTTCGACTTCGGTTATCCGGTATGACGCAGACAAGTGGACGATTTGAAATTCTGAAATGATGAATCTAGGTGCAAACGGTCCTTTGGACTGGCCTGACACATCGGACTGCGACAACGGATCTCCGCATGAAGTGGACATACAGTTTGAGTTGAAGTGAAATCCCCTTACTCTGAAGGAATGAGACAACACGGTGATGATGGTCGAGTTGATGGTCCACACTGCATGAGGCAAAAGATCTGCGCCTCCTCATTCCCAATTTCCACTATGGCGTCCCGCACCTTCGTACCTAAACTTAATACGTCACACAAGAAGACTATAAGTTTCATTAATGAGCCCCTCTTGGGTGATTATCAAAACGGATCAGTACTGCGCAAGGCGACAAGGAGCTCCAGTTTAAGCCGTTTCGCCTTAAACTGTCTCAGAGATGGTCGGAGAAACAAGACATACGGTGATGGTAGACCTCTGAAGGACTATCCCAAACACATCTGGTTGATAAAGTAACAAACAGAGATCTGACAACTGGCAACTCATAAAGACTTACACAGCTTCAAAGTGGACTGGCAAACATCGTCCAAAATGCATGAATAGATGATTCATTGAGGCGATCCTTACTAGGATGAACTGTGTGTAACAGAATAATATTCCTTTTTGGAATGTACGGAGTGAAACCGTTCTTGACGTGCACACTTGCACAGACGAAAGCTGTTGGGAGTCCGGATGGACAGCTTTAATCGTGCGTAGTTGCGGGGATTGTGGCGCTCGTCCGAACAGTCGTCTTCACAGGGCGAGATGGCCCAAGTGGATAGAGCGCGAATTTACTGACTAGAAGGTTCGCGGTTCGAACCCGACCTCCGCCAGTCGATTTCCCCTGTCTAGGCTTGGGCAACCTGGCAGTATCCCAGCTCTCATGCTTCCTTCGGGTGGCATGGCAGCTAGACACCGGAAGTGTGCTACAGCTGATCACTTTTTCTTCACAGGGCAATCAACTATATTCCGTTTACCAGGGCTCCTCAGTCAGATAGCACCACTGAAGTTTGGAGCCTACTAAACGGTTCGGATTAGTGTACGTAGTCGTGGGATTCGCACAGCCTTCATTCACATCACTGCGGACTGCTAAGAGCCAGTCTCATGTTGGCCACATGGAATGAACGAAACAAGATATTTGTGCTAGGTCGTAAGAGGAACTACCGATTGTTCACCCTTCTGAAACCAAAAGAAGGACGAATCGATCAAGAGCGTTGACAGTATCCAACAGAGAGTACGTGCCCTTCATGGGCTTACTTACATAACATCAGGCGGTCCATCAAGGTTCAGGCACGGATTCTAAAGACTACGTAACACTAACGGACATGAGGTATGTGAAGTCTGAGTTGTGTTCAAAAAGCAGGACTCTTCACCGAAGCGTTGATCAAGACGAAACTACTGAAGGAAGCATTCTGTAGCATTAGGATGTCTTCCCCTCCTTAAAGTAGACAAAGCTCAGCACACCCAATGCGATTTTTTTCGGATAAACATCTCCCATCACCAGGGAAGCTATTCGAGAACGATAACAAGCGTTCAGTCTGTTAGAGAGATCTTCACTTCCGATTTCAGGTAGCAGACAATGCAATTTCCTGTCCAAGCAAAAACACGTGCCGATTTCAGCCAATTTCACAGAACTCGATAGACTTTGCAAGACGTTCGTTGGAGCCAATATGCACGTGCGTCACCGTGACGAGAAGCTCCTCCTAAGGGGATGTGTCACGCGCTAACCGCTGCCTCCTGCTGTGTGGGAGCTGTCTGAGGACCAAACGCGGCTGTTCTAATCAATCATAAACAAACTTGATCTGGTTCTTGCGCGAAGGACTGACTGTCAACCGACATCGCGGTGTTAATCATATGCAGTCTGATACAATCTCAAGGAAAAATGGGATGGAACAACAGCCGCGTGAACACCAGTTTCAAACTAGGTTTTGCGCTGCATGATCGACAGCCTTATCTATTTTGGTGCCGAAGGGGCTTCAAGCCAAGGAAATGTTCAGAGCCCTTCATCGAAAAGCTCCAACGAGGCTGTTTGGAGTCTGAAGGACAGCGACTTTAATGGTGGTATCGCAAGTAAAGTCATACTGGGTTACTCGGGACAAAGATGGCAGGCAGAAAGCCCAAAACTATGCAACTCCTACTCACTGAGGAGAACGTTGTCTTGTTGCCGGTAATTTTATACACCAGCTAGACAGTCATTCGAAACTTCACTAACGTATCGGTCGAATATCTTCGTATAACGCTGGAACGTCAGAGAATCATCAGAGACTAAAAATGAAACACGAATAACAGTGGTTTTGGACCTAAACTTCACTACTTGGGTAAAGATTTTTTGGCATCGGTAATAAACAGCGTCCGTTGGAGAAAGTTGACCCCTGAGAAAGTGAATTCGGATTAACGAAAACCCCGTACAGCGAATCTGGATAGTAACCTCAAGATTGCTGAGATCGCTTCGACAGCCTACGAGCGATTTCGCCCAATCTGGGGCTCATCGGGTAGGCGCAGTCCCCCATTTGTCGTCAAATTTATGGTCTAATTGAACAATAAGTCGCACGAAATTCGGCAGATCCACCCAGTTACATGCCAAGTAGGTTTAACGAAACACAACCGAATCCCGGTTGAATCTCCTATGATATTCACCACCCGAATGTGTCGCATAAAGGCTGCCTCACGATTCAGCTGGCACGACATTCGAGACATCGCAGTATATTTTCGTAAGGGAAATTACTCACAAGGTTGCTGAAAATTCTTCGACAGCCCACGACCGGTTTCGCCCTTCTTGGGGCCCATCAGGTGGGCGCAGTCCCCGAGTTTCCGTCAACCTTATGTTCTACTTGAACCCGAATTGGACTGTTTTCAAGAAATACACTCATTTGCAAATCAATTTGGTTTTCACGAGAGACTCAACTGGATCTCTCGTTTATGATATTCTACAACTGAATTTGTCGCACAAAGGCCTCCTCATGACTCAATTAAGGTTCAACTAGAACATAAGGTTGACGGGAACTCGGGAACTGCGCTTACCTAATGAGCTCCAAGGGGGGCGAAACCGGTCGTGGACTGCCGAAGAGTTCTCAACAACCTTGTGAGTAATTTTAAAGTATGAAGACAAGATAGGGACTGACTATGGGAAGAAAGTCTATACAAAAGTCTAGACAACTCCATTTGATTTTCGTGTTCGTGGGCCTTCAAGCAGTTTTCAGCAACCTTGTGAGTAGTTTTCATTATGAAAATATACCGCAATATCTCGAGTATCGTACCAGCTGAAACACGAGGCCGGGCAGCCTTTCTGCAGCTCATTCATTTAAATAGTATCGTAAACCAAAGAATCAGCTGGATTCCAATTGAAAAACAAATTGATATGCAAATGAGTGTATATGAGTACTTTTCGCGATCCCGGTGCATCTTACCATGCAGCAATGAGTCTTCGGGAAACCTTGTGAGGTTACTCGTGTCTAAAACGTGTTGAAGGTAGACAGACGTCTTTGCCGCTATAGAACAGGACTACTTGTTTTAGCTAAAGGAAGGTTTTGATCCACAAGGAGTTGCAGTTATCAGAATAATCGATAGGATGGTCTGGCAACTGCGCTTTGTCTCGCACACTCAGGCGTTTACGTAGTCGATTCTTAGGGCCTTCAATTAGACCCCAGAAGAATTAAGATGACCTCGGTTACAAGGTAAGGGATCCGGGATAAAGTGCCATTCCAGCCGATCACTCACCAACTCTTGGGCGGAATCAGAGTCTTGAATCGATCGGTAAAGTGTCAGAAAGGAGAGAAGTTTTACATATGTGACGATAAGCATCGACTTCCCACGACTATGCGCACATATCAATTAGCTTCGGTGCCCTTGACTTCTGCTTCATGAGCGATGCTATTGATCTCGAGAAGAATAAAGAATGAATTCACTGTTGACTGTTGATTCATAAGCATCTAGTGGTTCGCTCCGTCAAGACCATCACATGCCTCTAAGAGGACAGCGATTTGATAGAGTACCTTCATACTTCGGTCCGCAACAGGTTCTCTCTTGTGTGCTTCACAAGATAGCCCACCTCGTTGACCGACAGTGTTGTTTATGATCCCTACTCTCTCTGTGTGTGTGTGTCTTGGTAAAAACCGATCGGTCAACGATCAAGACAACTTTTCGTGCCTGTGCACGCATAAATCTGTGGTTGCTCGCCACCCCCAATACAGTCTTTGTGTTCTACAGCCATAGACAAACAGACAGGCAAACGAGAATCAAGTGCTGTGGAAGGATCGCCTCCGGCCAGGCAAAACCCTCAAGGCACATCTACTTTGTCTGGGAAAATGCCATCTTGTCACGAAGACCAAAAACAACCTTACCGATCGGTATTCTTCTAAGGACAGGAAGTCAGACACAGACCTGGTTCTACACAATCAGAAACGGATTAGATGGAATGAATGTGAACCAGTTAGTTTGAATAGATCGATACATAGGAAACAATTGATCGATCCGAATCGTTTGTGCTACGTTTGCACTACAAGATGGTAATAATGTTGATTGGACCTTTCTACGAGAGTTTGGTCACAATTTTTACCAACTACGCAATAAAAGTGACACTTTCTGCTTAGGTTTGATTGAGTCAACCCCTAGCACATGCTTGCTCGAAGGTGATGTGCCACAGTAAAGTGACCGAAACAGAGTGCGTTTGACCGGATTACCGACCATACGCGGAAGTTGTACGTTGCAGTAGACTTTGCTACACCTGGACTGACGGCATCACGCTGTCAGAGCTGCTAGACCCAGGGTGATGCTGTTGGTTCGATATGACAACTTGGTGGCACCAGAGTTGTGAACTGCACCGAAAGTATGTTGGCTACGGACATTATCAATCGCTCAAGTGACAGCGGAAGTAGGAACGCAACAGACGTACCATTCCGGAGCTGACCGGTATTATCAACATCATCATCAACATCAATCATCATCATCATCTTCATCATCATAGTCGTCATCATCATTGTCCTCATCATCCTGATAATCATCTTCGTCATCATCATCATCAATATCACTATTGTCATCATCATCATCATCTTCATCATCATCATCTTCATCATCGGCATCATCATCATCATTTTCATCATCATCATTACCATCAACATCAACACCATTATCAACATCATCCTCGGCATCACCCTCATCGTAGTTTTCACCATCATATTCACCATCATCATCGTCATCTCCAGCTTTGTCTTCATCAACTTCATCATCATCAGCATCAGCATCATCATCAAAGACGGCAACATCAGTGTTGGTACTGATGCTTCAACCATAAGGTTCGTCTAGTTAATAGTATGATAATAAATTAATATATTATAGAACAATATGATATACTTATAATAATTTACTATGAAGCTCTATTGTGAGTAAAAGAATAAAAGTGGATGTGGAACGGGGTTAGTGCTAACCTAACACAATCAATCGCGAGATGCCTGCACCTCCAGACACCCACTCAAACAATTTGGATAGTAGCCGATGACGAGAACGTCACTGACGCCCTGTCTTGCAATGACTCCAACCGGGCACATTTGGGATCATGAGGTCCACATCCTAGGAAGCTTGTCGCAACGACGGCATCGAGGATTTTCTTAATCTCTTTCATACTCCTCTGCCAAGCGTAGCTGAACAAATATAATATGAAAAGCGGAAACCCAAGCAATCAGTGACTTTCCACTCCGGAGCTTGAAGGTAAAAAAAGAACAAAAATGTGTCGTTAGTGATATGATCAACAAAGTGCGGAAGATAACAGAAACAAAATTTCATGGTTCACTTCAATCCTTCAGTGTCTTACACGTTCTACCTGCCCTGGTGGACCGTTTAGCATCTCAGTAGGTTTAAAGCTTGTCCCATTCGACTCAAAGCTGTTTGGAACATCCGCATACAACGAGGACAATATTACTCAGGTGCTCAAAATTGTGTCACACAACTTCACGCAGTCACCTATTGCACGAGGGAAATCTTGGCGTGTTTCTTCGACGATATTCTTCCAGAACATCACCAGAATCGCCGTTTTCGTTCCCTGTACCGCTGTGCTCCGCTGCTGTTTGAATCGACTTTCGAGCCGAACAAAACGAACTCGAGAATGGGGTGTGCCAGAATCTAATGTTACAGGATTATTAGTTACTGGCATCGAACTCGTCTGCGTGCCCGAATTCTAAACCGAGACCCAGACAGGAATAGTACTCGAGTTCATTGTCTTGGCCGCGACTTGTCGGTCTAGCCAACGTTTGATGACCCACCGCAACCCCCTCCCCGAAACCGCACCACTACCTTGGTGCAGGTGCATAATGCTTAGTTTGGTCCCGTATACCAGCGGGTGTGCTTGGGTTAATGTTGATTTGGAGACACAGCTTGCGTACTTTCTCGAAAAGATTTTATAACCCGTACTGGGTCACCGAGCCTGATCTCAAATGCACCTGGCGTCTGGAATGAGGCGAGAAACAGCAGCAGTTTTCTAGAACAGCATTCAAGGTCTACGCCAACGCGGTCATCTGGACCCGTTGATTCCTGTGCGATGGGTTGACAAACTACTCCCTAAGTTGCTTAAACCTGCCCAAAACCGGTTTCTCCCAATTTCGAGGTGATCAGTTACACGTAGTCCCCAGGTTACTTTCAACCTTGTTTTGCTTGAACTGGCGTCCAATTGGTGAGCAAGTGAGCGTAATTTGCGAAGTCATGTTTTCTTGATGAGGCGTAGCGTGCAATGAGGTGACCAAATGCAAGGGAAAGATCTGGGAATGCATGCTTTTATCGGTGTTCAATAGGTGGACGCTCGTCCGATACATTTATTTATCGTGAGCAACTCGGGCTCTTGGCAGTAAACCATCACTGGTGTATTGCCGCCAAGGATGATGCTGATGATGGTGCCGCGAATGATTCCACAACAGCGCCAACGACAATCCTTTATATCCTTTATTAAAAAAATGTGAAACGGGTGGCTCAGCAAAATTGCATGTAGAGAAAAGTCACGTTAGTTCGGCCTACTTCGTTTTCTTAGGTTAGTAAGCCCGTGAGTATTGAGAACATCTGAGCTGTCTATACCGATTTTTACCGATTACTCTCCGGTAGAAATCTGAGAGTTTCCTCACAAGAAATTATACGCATCTCGGTGTGACACTAACNCAGTTACACGTAGTCCCCAGGTTACTTTCAACCTTGTTTTGCTTGAACTGGCGTCCAATTGGTGAGCAAGTGAGCGTAATTTGCGAAGTCATGTTTTCTTGATGAGGCGTAGCGTGCAATGACCAAATGCAAGGGGAAGATCTGGGAATGCATGCTTTTATCGGTGTTCAATAGGTGGACGCTCGTCCGATACATTTATTTATCGTGAGCAACTCGGGCTCTTGGCAGTAAACCATCACTAGTGTATTGCCGCCAAGGATGATGCTGATGATGGTGCCGCGAATGATTCCACAACAGCGCCAACGACAATCCTTTATAAAAAAAATGTGAAACAGGTGGCTCAGCAAAACTGCATGTAGAGAAAGGTCATGTTAGTTCGGCCTGCTTCGTTTTCTTAGGTTGGTAAGCCCGTGAGTATTGAGAACATCTGAGCTATCTATACCGTTTTTTACCGATTACTCTCCGGTAGAAATCTGAGAGTTTCCTCACAAGAAATTATGCGCATCTCGGTGTGACACTAACTTTTACCCGTGGTCTCCGTAATCGGTATTCGGTTATCGATTGAACGGAATTCGAAACTGTTTTGTACATCACGGTCACACCGTCTGTTGGTCCTCGAGTTCTGAACGTCGGTCGCACTAAATATTTCTACGAAATTCACAGTCCTGTCAGTAATGTATTACCTACGACTGAATTAGACAGTTTGTCATAGGCCACCAGAAGCTTCCCTTTTTGACCAACGTTCACAGTGATTCGTCAGGTTGAGAAGGAGTCGCTACACAGGAAGAGGTGAACATTTAATTCTTTATACACCCGCCATCTCTTGGGAGTCCATCTTGCCTGGAACACCTAACAGTTGATTAATGGCATGGCTGATAGCCAAGTAAGCTTTAATTAGTTAGGCTTTTTCATTAACAAGCTGTGTCCACCACCTCAGTCTACTGCCCCCGACTTGACTGACTCTACACTTTATTCGCGTTTCCTGAGGATCACTGAATTTCCTCTTGGGTCCCGTAGTGCCCTCATCGGGGGAGGTCATGCCTGACAAGCGATATCCGTGACCAGTCACAGTGATGGAGAACAGGAAAGCCTTTTCGCACCAAATCGGCTGTGGATATGGATTTTTAACCAGAAAGGAAGAACCTGTGCCAAACTATACTCACCCACTGACAGAGTTTTCAGCAACCTTATAAGTAGTGTGTTATGTCAAGAAAGAAATTATTTCTGGTGTATGTATCTACACAACCACAGAATGACCGATAATGCAGCCTGCGCCTTAAGTTTGCTGGAATCCGAACTCCGAGTCCTTTTTGTCATGTAAATCACAACTGTGTCCAAGCCTCGACAGTTGTCGGACCTCTCGTGGTTGCTAGCGTTACTCAAGTGCATATCGACTCCGTAACGCACATGAACCGGTTAAAAATGAGCGTGTTTACATCACATCGAAGTGGTCACGTCAGTTGTTCCCCTTGCCCAGCAACATTCGGGAGCCAGCATGAATTCAAAGTAAGATAGGAGGCCAGACGTTTTGCAGGCCGCTAAAGACCAGAGTGTAAAAGTGCGCTGTATTTGCGCACGACATCCAGCCACACAGACAAACCAAACGCTGTGTTGTATGAGATGCCAATCGAAAACAGAAGTCACCACGACATCCAGCCACACAGACAAACCAAACTCTGTGTTGTATGAGCTGCCAATCGAAAACGGAAGTCACTTGACAACGAAGGATGATTTAGAGTGCCATTCACGAAGAGCATCGAAATATCAACAGGTAAACCGGACGATGATAGACACGAGTTACTCGGCACTCACGTTTTCTGATAGAACGGACCAGCAAGCACTGGGCACTGCTGACCTCATTTGAATGGATGGATCCCATAAAACTGATGAAATACGTGGAAAAGCCACTTTGCTGTTCGTGCTTCCTTAACTCTGGACATGGCGATTTGCTCCTGTACGAGGATGCATTTTCTCCTCTAGCAGGAATATTTGACCAGGCGCAAACGAGTCAAAATTTCCTTGAATTTACAAACTACTTGTAAGGTCGCTGAAAACTCCCCCAAAGCTCATTAGCGGTTTCGCTCGCTGTGTCCCGGATACCGTTCCAAACGAAACAAGGGGCAATCTTTGTACAACACATGCAGTTGAAGAATGTAATGAACGAAAAGTTCAGGTTTGATTGACACTAATGTGATTGGCAAACAACTGGTTTTCATCGTTGCCGTATTTTCCCTGCTAAATTAACGGTTCTTCTAGACTGGTTAGTTCAGATGCCTCATTGGTTGATTGGCAGAGGTGGACAGGAGCCCAATCTTCAAACAACAACGCGTGTATCGATCGATAAACTTAAGTGCAGTGGGTATTTGTCATCATCTACCAAATAGCAGAACTCAGGTTTCCATCTGATGCCCAAATGATCAGTAGGTCTGAAGCGAGTTGAAATTGTGCCTCGAGACAAGGGATCGCCACACGGTGTAGAAACTTGTGTTCCCCTCCTGATTTCCAATTTCACCGTGGTAAAAGTGGAGAACTTTTGCTCTGGTGCATAATCCAAATGCACCTCGGGGTAAGTCATAGCTGTCAAGCACTACGGAAACTTGAAACAATTAACTACCTTTCACTTGTGGAAGATTCTAACAGAACCGATATGTGCTGTTTGAATTAGGCAGAAAGAAAGTCTCACCACAAAGCTTCAAGTTCATTCATTTCACCACACAGATGTGTAGAAAAATGACCTAAACATTTAACTCCAACAGAATAGTTTTTCCACCGCTTCACATTACTTTATTAACACGTGACTCCCAAGGGACTATGGCCGTCAAATACGCATCTGGTACACTACTACACCACCAAAAGGGGAGATGCACCAACAATCAAGCAGCTTTGTTGCTAGAAAGCCGTTCGAACACAAAATGGCCTAATGACAGTTTGGTTTACAAAACACGTCAGTGCATGTGTAGCATAATACATCTTTCGTTTGGACGTAAAACACCACCCCTCAAAAATGGCTGGAAAATCTTCGATGGTCCACAAACGGCCTTGTCCTTATTGGCGCTCAGCAGTCCCCAAGTTTTCCTTCTGTCAACCTTACGTTCTTTTTGAACCCAGATTGCACGAAGTTAGCGATACCATTTTGCTTCTGACGTGAGACCCACCTGGAACGCAGCTGAATCTCTCGTTTGTGATATTCTGCAACGTGTTTGCTGCACAAAGGCCGCGTCGACTCATGTTTGATTTGGGGCAACATTCCAGATAGCCCTGTATATTTTCATGAAGGAAACTACTCACAAGGTTGCTGAAAACGCTCCGACAACCCAAGACCGGTTTCGTTCTTCTTTCCAGCAACCTTACGAGTAATGTGCTCAATCAAAAAATGCCGCAATAGCTCTAGTATCGTACCAACTGGAACAGGACACGGCCTGGTGGTGCACATTCTATCAAAAAACATTATAAACGACAGACTCAGGTGGTTTCCATGTAAGTCTTCCGTCAACACAAATTTGATGTGCAGATGAATGTATGGATTTGTATTCTCGCTTGGTTTTTTTGCGGTCAGTGATAAGAGTACATGTCTTTCTTATTGGACTTCATTGGCTAATAGGAGAAACGGATTATGGATAGTACGAAACGGTTCTCTGCCATTGGGCTACCAGCCAATCACTAGTCGCGTGATAAGGAATGTTTTCCTGAGTACACGTGGCTTTACGTGGTGAAATTCTATTCCTATCGGCTTTTACCCAATGTAGTCAGAGTGCAGTGCCCAACTTGCTGATGTGAAGTGATTCAAAGACGGGTTCAGAAGCAAGGGATTGCGAAAAAAGCCCTCGTTTTTGACACAAACGTTGCCAAAGTATTCGTCCCATTCGTGGGTCTAACCATGGATTCCCGTGCATTTGTGGATAGCTAGCGTGATCAACAGAAATCCTGCCTTGTTATACGAAATGTTAGTTCAGGCATGGCGAACTTTCGGTACCTGGTTTCGAGGACTTACCTGTTCAAGCCTGTTCGGGAGATATCAGAGGCCACATCTTACGCGGCTCATGTGATCAACTACACTTGGAACGAGTCACAAATGGCGATTAATCTACCGTGGTTTGCTTTGTGGCTGGGACCGGAGTACAGTCCGTTTTCACTGTGAGACGTGTTTGTGTTTTTCCACACCGCTTTTGTTGTGGACATTGCGCAGAAGTTCACTTATTTGGTTAGTTAGACAGGGAATGCGCACTCGGTCGGTTCGTTTTGAGTCGAAACCTGACAGACATCATCTCTGTCTGGTTATGATAATCGCTCGGTGCACTTTTGCACCCACCACTTGTTTACCTCTCTCATGACGCAACCACTTGTTGTCAAGGTAGTGCATGGACAACAACGAACTTCAGTGCAAACCAACCATCGTTGGACGAATGAAACGTGGTCATGGGCACCGCCACCACCACCATCGATGTTGATGATGGAGTGCGTTGGAGTGGTGTTGAGTGTTGGCAACAGACGACGTTCAGCTTACCAGGTGGTTGACCCAGACGAAGCTGGATGGTGAGCCACATCACATCGGATTTAGATGTCATGTTGTTGCGTCACAGTAGGCGGCGGTACTAAGCCGTGCGTCTGAGTAACCGAGCTGATCCACATCGTGACCATGAGTAGTCTGGGTAGAGACGAGCATGACAGACGGGTTCAGTCAGTTAGAATGTAACGAAGGCCAGAAGGCTGAGGAGAATGAAATCCAGACTGAGGTGGGTGAATTTGTCGATTATGGCCTTAAAAACCGTCGCGTGGTATGTTCCTCAGTACCATTTCATCACTTTATTGATAGCAATGGGGACCTTGCCTCAAACGTACCGTCACCAACCGAGGCAACAACATCACTGCGTAAATGCCTTTCGTCTACAAAGCTTGAGAGGTTGATCACATCTTGAAGAATTACGCTATACGAACCGGCATGACAATGAACCCTGGTACCTGTTATTGGTTTATCGGTGGGGAATCGGCCACGCTTCCCGACTGCGATACCTCGCCAAGTTCCATGGGCTGCACGGTACTCCATGGAGCATATGACTATTGCTGCCGCTATCCTAAGGATGACATTGTCAGACAGTCACTGGTTAAGTCTAGAACGAACGTCACCTGCAATGGCTTACTTTTGGTAGGCGGCGGCGGCGTTGGAACGAACTGGTTACATACAATGCCAAGGTCACTAAGACCTGTACCTCTAGAGGCTGCGAAAGTCCTTCCGGAACCACCTAACTAAATTTTATATCTCATGTTCTGGAGCTTCTGTTTCCCTCGGAAGCGACCATCTTCGAGAAATCTGTTGAATTCAGGACCATGGAGGGATTACTTCTCGGCCTGGACAGCAAACCAAAAGTTTTGTCTGAATTCTCCTGAAAGATGACAAATTCACGTTTAACCGCCGTTTTCAGGTGGCGCAAACAAAGCATATTTCTTGTATCCCTACTACTTTTGGGGAATAAAGTAGTAGTGAGCCCAGCCACCAGCTACACGAATTGGCTTGTCATTCCAAACCTCATCTAGATTCATTTGATGTCATGTATATACCGACGTACAGTCCTATTGGAGACCTTTCCATATATTGCAGGTATACGTTCGGCCTTCATATGGTAATTTGCGTGATACCTGGTCCTAAACGGACAGGTCACAGTCAACATGGTTGACCTTGCCAGTTAATGATTTATTCATCCACCTATCGGTGAAAACTATGGATGAACTAGGATTCGGTGCTCCGAAACTTCGAAGATCGCATCTCATTTGCAGTAAAAAACGTAAGATGAGTACACATTGAAATTTTGTTTTGTTCTTTTCAAAGAGGCCATCTTCCCGATGAGGTGCATTTTGGTCGGTCCTCACAGCTAGCCTTTCCTGGGGGGAACGGCCCCTCTTATTGTCCTTCGTGTTGGCAGTTGCAGGCTATACCTGTGTTCAGTCCAATGCACCCACGTCGCTCCATATATATATTCGAGGCTCACCAATCAAAATTCCTCGATATGAACAGCTGTTCTGACTCTCTTGGGAAACGAGTTGTGGTGGACAGTACAGTTTCCAACCAGTTTGTTTTAAGTTTATTCCAGAAACAGTTGTGAAGCGGACAAGCCTTCCTGTAGTATTACTGATGTTTAGTCGGGAAGTATACTTCGATAACTTCAACGTCGTACAAAGACTGGAACATGGGGTGGCTTCTGTTCAGCACATTCAACTGAGGAATATGATTCAAATGATCTGCCCTTAACCCCAAGTCAACTCGCAAACGAGTGTAGAACCCTATTTGTTGTGTGAAAACCCGAGGTTTACGCCCAATCTGGCGAACATGACATTAGGTTGTCGAAGGGCGTCTACTTATCAACCATTTAAGTAGTAGTATGTTAAGGAACATCATTATTCCGCTTTCTATGAATGGTCACGTTCGCTGCTTGAAGCCGTTCTCGAGAGCCAAATGGTATGCTTGATAGACGAATATGCTGACTTAACCCTTCATTCCGGGTGCAGGAACTGCAGATAAAAGGGTGCACACCAAGCACATTCACTATGTTTTGGTCTGTAGTATTCAGACCCCTTCCATTCTTTGACAAATTCATTTGCAGGAGATTCAAACGAATCTAGCTAAATCTCTTGTTTATGAAGGTCCACTTCAACTGGATTTGCTGCACCTGGTCGGCTCCTACTTCAAAGGGTACGATATTCTGGCAGTATATTTTCTCACGGGAAACTACTCACATGGTGGAAGAAACTCTTCGGCAGCGAACTGGTCTTGAATAGATTCCTTTATAGTGACCCTTTTAAGAAAAAGTTGGGTGTTCTCTTACGGACTAACATTATTTTTACCGAATCTCGTGAAACTTGGTTAAAGTTAATTAAGTTTTGAGACAGCTTGTTTTGAACACCGCGGTATTTCTGGTGGTTAATCAGGCGGTCTGTTCGCTCGGCTTGCAAACGTTTTGTTCCCAGTCGAGCAGACATCATCAATGCAGAGCTGACCCACTCAGTTGCGCAATGACGAGTTTAAACACAAACGAAACGCTTGCAAACTCATGGCCAAGCTCGGTGAACGGATTAACGGCATCCTGATCAACCTTGAGTAAACTGGCCCAAGCTATCAAAAGTTCGCAACCTGTGTGCAGTACTTCGGTCAGAATAGGGTGTAAAATTTGCTGATACTGGCGTTATTTCGCTCGAACCGCCGATAGAACTTGCCCGAGCAAGTCACCGGACCTAAAATTGAACTTCTCCAACTCATTTTTAAGATGATGGATTTTGATATTGCGGAAAAAATCGATGACAATGCTACGGAGCACAGCTTTAGCAGATATCACTGGGCAAGTGTTTAGGTCCGTTCGGTTCAAAAACAGCTTAGTTTTCACTTGCCTAGGTGCCCATACTGCTAACGGGTATGAACGCAGTTCAGTAGTTGATTACGATATCATCATCAGGAACACCAGCTTGATAAGTATTGTCAATTTGTGCACATGAGTGTGCAGAATCGAAGCATCTCCGGTTGGTTCACCTCTGGTTATTCCGAGTCATCTGGTGTCCCCGGGGCTTCACTGGTGGCCGATGTTTGCACGCTGCTTTCCCGTTCTTGCTTACCTCACCACCCAGACCTGGGTAGCTGAGACCCAGTGAAGTTTGACGGTAGCCTGCCCAAACTAGTTCAACTAACTGGCCCGCATAATGGCAGTCGAATACTGTCTCTAACTGGGCACAATAACAAACTGTCGACATGTCGGATCTTTACGGCGGAAAACGTTCTTCTACCCTCTATCCTCACAGGATCTTCCGGCAGGCTTTCACAGCACAAAGGCATGCCTCAGAGCGTGCAGTCCCTCAACATATCCCCTTCAATTCAAGGGAATAACTGGAGATTGTGGAAAGTTTTACATAACTCGGTAGTTGTATTAGCTCTGACAGAAATGTGTCTGATGAACGCGGAACTCAAAGGATCGAATCACATTTGCTAACTTGGTACCGTACCTTGGTACAGGGCTGTATTGTTGTACCGTTATGGCCCCTGAAGGCAGATGGTGTGAGGCCAATTCAGGTGTTTGACCATCGATGTCTTGTAAATGCTGCTGTTGTCCGATGTTGCCAAAAAAGTCCATAGTGAGTTAATTAGAAAACCGGTATCTGGTTGTGACCACTCCTTTGCTTGGCTGGATGCACTGCGAGAAATGGCGGCTGATCGATATCAATGGTTCTCGTGCTGTTAGTTGATTCCGAATTGCCTGAGTGAGCGCTTGGAGGTCTCTCCCATATCCACTCTCATCTCTTTCTTTCATTGTAAGGCTTCAAATACAATTAGATGAATATGCGTAACGCACTACTCATAAGGTTGCTGAAAATTCGTCGACATCCCACGACCAATTTCGCCCTTCTTCGGGCTCATCAGGTAGGCACAGTCCCCGAGTTTCCGTCAACCTTATATTGTATTTGAAACCAAATTGCACGAAATTAACGAAATACACTCATTTTCAAACTAATTTGGTTTTGGGAGAGACTCACACAGGACTCAGATGAACTTCTCGTCTGTGATGCTTCCACGCAGCTGAATGTGCTGCTCCAGGCCGCCTCACGTTTCAGTTGCTACGATATTCGAGATATCGTGACACATTTATATTCGTAATGCACTACTCATAAGGCTGTACAAAAATTGTTCAACAGCCCACGACCGGTTCGGCCCTGCTTGGAGGTTGTCAGGTAGGCGCAGTCTCCGAGTTTCCGTCAGCCGTATGTTCCTCCCTAAAGTCTTTCCGTTCCACGGTTTTGTCGAGGAAACTTTGATGGAGCTTTCATCCTGTAAGTGAAGCCATGGCATGCACCATTCATTCCTCATGAAGCGGATTTTGGTACAGCACATTCATTTGCCTGGGAACATCGCAAACGAGAGATTTAGCTGGGTTCCAGGTGAGTCTTCGGCAAAACCAACTTAGTTTGCAGATGAGTAAAATAATTAGTTGAAATTTATGGTTGAATGGAAGTGAGGCATCAGCCTAAAAACAGATGTTGCCATCTCCGATAATGGTCAGTTTTTGTTTACTCATTGATTTCTTTGTTTTCTTATCGTCAACCAAGCTATAATTGGACGAGTGAATCGGATGAGATGAAAGTGGCATATGTGAAAATTTAGCTTCTCAGAAGACACGTCGTGGCTGTCGGTTGCTCATGTCAGAATGAGTCCTGGCTCATTATCCTAACGTCACATGTGACATCGATTTTGAGGAATTCGGTGTCCGTATCGGTCATCACCTCATGTCAATCGAAAAAAATTGGGGCTTATCAGTGTGGCACACGATGAATAATAATATTGCATATGATAACAACTTGCCTCCTAGCGCAATCGCCCTCCCAAGTGATTCTGTTCCCTCATGTGCGTTGTATAACCTTTCTATCCCCTCAAGGCGTCATTAGATTCTCTAATCAGGTTGATTTGCATACTGGAACTGAACCCGCTCCAAGTACAGGGCCACATTCACAACCGGGGATCCTCGTGTGTGTTTTTCCCGTTTGTTGATGCTTGCACGACGGTGGGCGAGACAAAGAGTCACTTAGCGTTGATGCAAATGAGATAACGAAGACACGTGGAACGATGAGGTCGACTGGGAAAGACTCAGGCAGAAATCGTTGCATCGCTTTCTAATGCAAACAAGAAGATTTGTTTGGTGCTTAGACAAGATTATACCAGTCCTCTGAGTTGGTACAGAGACTTGGGGAGTTCCATTCAGGAGGATGTGGACAGCAAAAACTGGAGATCCAGCTGAATTCAGTGTGGAAACCAAATCCGTGTGTGAATAACAGTATTTGTGGAAATCTGTTGGGTTCAACCAGAACATAGTGTTGACAGAATCTTGGGGACTACTGGTTGATTCCGAATTCGGGTAAAACCGGTTTTAGGCCTTCGAAGAGTTTTCAGCAACCTCATGAGTAGTATACACCACCAATACACTATGTTTCGATAATTCGAATATTGTACCAAGTGGAACATGACGTAGTGTGGTGCGAAACATTCGGCCGAAAAAGAACATCATAGACGAAAGACTCAGCTGCGTTCCAGGTGAGTTTCCGGTTCAACCCAAGTTGGTATGCCGGAGATGGATTGCTCACTCAATCTTTGCGTCGAGGATCTTTTATAGCTTAACTGTCGAAATCCGTGTTCATTAATCTTTCGCGGATCTAGGAAGTCGGCTGATCATTGAAACGTCACACTAGCACACTACTTATTAGGTTGCTGAAAACCCTTCGACCTGTTTCCCTTTTTGGGCCCTCTCAGTTAAACGCGGTCAGCGATTTTCCGTTAACCCTGTGTTCGTACTCATTTTCAAACCAAGTTGGCAATAACGGGTGTCTCGACTAAACAGCTATAAACAGCTATATTTCATATTTTAGGAGGGGGGAAGTAAACGCCATCCCAACTAACTCTAGTCCTACGGATAAATGTCCCCCCTTGACAAATCAGTCGAGAATCCAGAGGTCGGGTGCTGCATTCGAGGAATGAGAGGAGGCATACAACGGACCTGCATAATCAGGGAGTGTTTTTTCTATGTGAACAGAATCAAAATGTTCCATTTTCAATTACTTATCTAACTATGCATCTAAAGGATACAAAAACCTGTGGAATGAATCCCGAACATGTTTACGGACACTGTAACGAGTTCCTTATTCGTGGGGGTTGGCTAATAATCCGGAGGTCATTACGTGTAGGTGCTGCGAATCAAGGGCTTCATCACGAACGTCGTTTCCGACTCCATACGTTTCGAATCCCAGACGAACTGGGACATCTGGTTTGGTGCACCTGCTGCAAGGTCAAACCGGTTATCGAGATACCATCGCTGGATGACAAGCCTATTTGGTTGTGTAACTGGCATACCTGGTGCATGATTGTAGCCAGTTGTCCAAGGCGCTTTTCACCCCAGTTTAGTGGTACTGAGTCCAATATTGTAAGGTTATTTCTCAGTCACAGCAAAGTAAGAACAAGACTTCAGAGTTTTATCACGAAGTTTGGTGCAGTCGAGTGAAAGTTCGATGGAACTCTTTCCAGGGTAGTCGTTTTCCTCGACTGGAATCAACCATGCGTATGCTGCAGTATATCTGGTAGGTGCTTCTTGAATGGCGGCTGACGCATAGTTCAAATGAAATCTCAAGTGCACCCTTTGTCAAAGACTTACAAGTTCTGGCAAGCTAAACACTTTGTCCCTATTACATTTTTCAGGTGAGTGGAGAAGGTCACGTGATTCTGTGGTTAGAACGTTTGAACATCCACCCGATACTCCGTGATGTCGTCCCATATTGAGAAGCCCGGGCCTTTGCATGAGGTAACGTGATTCACTGACAATTCAGGGAGGACTTGGTGCCAACTGAAGGTGCCTCGCGAAACCCGAAGCGTGGGAATTTAACTTTATATTGGTCATCTTCTTAGGTCTCTCCCGAATTACTTTATCAATCAGAATCTGACCGGAACATGTCAAAATGTCTTATCATATAGGTAAACAATCTGAATGCTAGTCAACACCCAGGTTATCTGTTAAGGTCAGGTAAGACCGGTAGCCACAGTGCCTAAGCGAGCAGCACAAAGCTTTCTGTTGAGACCCACGAGATTGGTTGCCCTTTCAATATAGACCTGTAGATTTATAAGGGTAGAGATGAAATCTTCACGGTACTGGTTCAAAGGTTTTAAAGAATCAACCGACGTGATGCTGGGTGGTTGACAGGTGTGTTACTTTCAAAGAATGCGTAGAATTTACACGTAAACGGATTGTTTTTTCTCTCACTCGGCAACGAATACTGCGCATATTGCATTAACAACCGTCACAGCCGCTCAAACAATTGCCCCTGACGACCGTGGCACTGAATGGAACTGTTACTTGACGATACCAGTTGTGTTACCCTCCATCCGTCTATCAATAAGCGTCGTTAGCAAAGCTGCCTCACCTTAACAAACGGTTTGAGATCTATCCCGGTTACAAAGCACATATATTTGAGTGACGTTTGCTGGCAACAGCCTAGGATTCATCTTTAATCGGTAGTGAGCAAAGAGGGACGAAAAAACTGCAATCGTACTCAACAAGATCAGAAACGTCCTGTCTCCAAAGCCAAAAAATCTGATCTCAAATGAGACGATACATTGCATAGAACATGATACTTTTTAATCAATTGGAAAAAGTTTGGAACCGATTGAGAAGCCATCGTTTCAGAAGGGCTTGGTAGCCAATTGGTAGACATTCCGAAACGACGATACTTTTTAGTATTTTCATGAAAATATATTTGTAATGCACCACTCATAATGGTGCTGAAAATCCGTCGACAGCTCACGACCGGTTTCGTGCAGATTGGGGCTTACCAGGCAGGCGCAGTCTCGGAGTTTCCGTCGACCTCATGCTTTACTTGAGACCAAAGCGCACGAAATTAGTGGAATACACTCATTTGCAAACTAATTTGGTTTTTCGAGAGACTCACCTGGAACCCAGCTGAATCTCTCGTTCGTGATGGAAACAAATTATTTTGCAAATGAATGTATTTCGATATTTTCATGAAACTTTTTGGTCAGAAAAATTTTGATTTCACACCTTTAGCCGACCAGACCGTGACCTTTGCTTGAACTCCAAAATGCGTTGGAAGTCAATGAACTGGAGGGGTCAAGTGGTTCAAAACTGGCGTTGGGTCTTAAGCTCATGCGAATTGCGTCATCGAGGTTTTTTGGTTAGATGTCTGTTTGTCATTGTCGACAAACACGTGTTTGCCCCCTTTCCTGTTTGGAACGGCCGCACAGACATCGGTTTAATTTCGTAAAGCGATGGTAGTTTTATTGTTTGTGTGCGTCTTTCGTAGGGTGGCGTCCAAAGGGTTTCGTACACAGAACAATTATGGCACTTGACACCGATTGTGACTAGTCGGCGCGACAGATTATCGATTATTCCGGTTTATCTACCACAAAGTTTCGTACTGCTCTAGTTCGACAAAGATGAACGCGAATCGGCAAACTGTGTTACGCTTGCCGAGCAGTTGCGACACCACACGTATGACGATCCCCAGTTGTTAGAAAATTGTAGATAGAATCTACTGGATCGGACTCCACTGCAAGCCCCCAAGAAGAAAGTCGATCTCAGTGTCCTGCACATGTGCCATGAGCAAC
Organism: Opisthorchis viverrini; assembly: GCF_000715545.1. Taxonomy (NCBI): domain Eukaryota; kingdom Metazoa; phylum Platyhelminthes; class Trematoda; order Opisthorchiida; family Opisthorchiidae; genus Opisthorchis; species Opisthorchis viverrini. The sequence goes on along the minus strand of NW_008751777.1, from coordinate 555,848 downwards.
GAATATCTGCGATATGGTCATCCGGTCTAAAAATTATGTCACGTGAAGATGAAAGCTTCCTTAAGTAGCCTTGGTGTCCCAGTGGATTAGATCATGCAATCTGTAAATAGATGACCCGGGTTCGATTCCACCACTGTCGCCTTTAAACTGACTGGTGGGTTACTCTTGCCACTCTGTGACTTCAGTAGATATCTGGATGACTACCCTCGTTTTGGCCCGAGTCATCTTGTGAACACATCTCACGATGAGATGCATGAAGCCATTGACCACTGCCAACTTTATCCTATTTCCTTAGGCTAAATTTCGGTTAACTCCGCTTTGAAAGTAGAACTCTTGCATTAAATGATCTGAATTCGAAACTTCTTTGTTTTGCATTTCCACAGTTACGCTGATACCTATTGGGGCGAGATTGTCCAAGTGGTTAGAGCACGAATTTACCGACGGGAAGGTCCGTGGTTCGAATCCGACCTCCGCCTCTTAACTCCTCCTGTCTAGGCTTGGACGACCTGGCAGTAGCCCAGCCCTCGTGCTTCCTTCTGGTGGTAAGGCAGCTAGGCATTGGAAGGGTGCTACATCTGAACGCTTTTGATGCCTGTAATCGTCCTATATCGAAGTAGATCGGTCATCAGACACATGAACCCTCAAGTGATGAAACCGAAATCTCAGACGTCGTTCCTGACTGCCTTTGATCATCATTCACACTATTTCGATTTGTGTTTGGATGGACACGTTTTATCCTCCCTTGAATGCCCATCATCAGTTGCACTAAAGCGGATGGGACAGCGGAAGACGAGAACCCAGACAAGACACCTGGTAGTTGCGCAATAATCCGGATCATGTCTCCAAATTCCCGACAGATGCTGCGCCTGGATTCCCTAGTCCTGTACCGGTGGTAATTGGTTGCCTTTCCTTCGCCCTCCTCCACTTTGGTGTATCACCGTACAGACGAAAACCAGTCTAGTAGATATTTCTAGAAAATTCTGCATGCGGATTCCACAAAGTCGTTCAAATTCGGATCTGCAGTCGGAACTCGCAGATAGGTCAGCTCGGACGCTATTTGCGAAGGTGATTCACAGTGTGAAAAAAACACATCCTTTGGTGGACTGGAATGTCATGTGGATTGAGAAGGATATTCTCAAAAAATATTCTGAATTGAGAATGAAGTTACTGTTAGCGGGAGCGTCAACCGTGACACTGGTTTTTGCTATACCTCAACTGGATGTGTCTTTTTGTGTTTCAGTTACCACAATATTCGATATTCTTGACAGACAAATTTCTCATAAAAGTTGGTGTTGACACTGATGTCCAAAACTGAAAGAACTGAAAATACTGGATGGAGAACAGACCTGGCTTTAGCCTACCGCAAGCATTCTGATGGGCGTACACCTCTGAAAGCACAATCGGCAAGGGGAGAGCTATGATGACCCCGTCTTAGCAGGTGGGCCGTTCAAACACACCCGAACTCTCATTAACCTGTAAACCGGACGTGGGTTGTCGACAGATTTTCAGTAACCTTATGAGTAGTGCATTATAAATACATAGATGTATCACGATATCTCGAATATCGTAGCGACTGAAACATGAGGTGGCCTGGTGCAGCACATTCAGTTGCCTGAGAACATTACAAACGAGAGATTCAGCTGGGTTCCAGGTGAGGCTGCGAAAAATCAAGTTAGTTTACGAATGAGTGTATATTCGCTAATTTCGTGCAATTTGGTTTCAAGTAGAACATGAGGTTGACGGAAACCCGGGGACCGCGCCTACCTGATGAGCCCCAATTTGGGTGAAACCGGTCGTGGGCTGTCGACGAACTTTCAGCAACCTAATGAGTAGTGCATCACAAGTATCTCATTAATCTCCTTCGCACCCTTGTGCATAGGCATGTATTGTACACCTAAAAGTTTTTGGTATCCTGAAGGAGGCACGGAGAACAAGCTGGTTTCGGGTTTCGGTATGCGCAGCATAAGACCCAGCCACTGCAGCCGGACGTATTTGACCATCGATCTGTCTGTCAGCTTCGCACATAATTACCCGATTCCTATTCACCTATTTACGGAGTTGTTAACACAATCCGACGCAGACAACACCTGTGAGATGTCCGGGGGTAAAAAATCTGAAGGCACCTCTCAGAAGCCATATCTCGCAACAATATAAGCATACAACCCTTACTGGTATACGTGACCTTGGGGCATACCGTTTTGACACCATAAATGATACAAATGAGCAGACTTGATTTGGACGCACAGAATTACTTCATTAGTGACAGTTCGTAAAAAATTCGAACAACTAAAACGAATAACACAGGGAAGACGAATAAACAAACAAATGAATAGCGCTTGTTCTTGCAACCAATCAGAGGTATGGTTTCCTGTGCACAGTGAAAATAGGATAAAACGGACGGTGAGTAGTTGCAGAAGATGAAAGGAGAGTCTGATCGGAATGTCAGGCTCAGTGTTTCACGAAAAATTATCCCGAATGGACGTGGACTTATACGGGAGTTGTGGTCAACGAAAACGTACGGAATGCATATGTCCCACAAACATTAATTTGATTTATTGAAGAGGGATACAAAGTGTCATTTAAAATGAACGGATAAGCTACGGGGTGATCAACATGGCAGATTTATTTATCCTTATCGATCAAATGGTTACCTACTTCATTAGGTTTCTCTGTACCGACGGGAATGTCATTAAGGCGATCTCCGTCTGGTTGGCCAACACCGACCTGTTGTCTCGGTAAGTCAACAGTTATTCTTGCCAGTCATCACCATCTGCGGAAAGCCTAGCTATGTGGATTTCCCAGGATTTTGGTGCAGTGAGCACTATTCAGCTTATTATTAGTCAGAACACCGGTTTTTCTTCGCCGACTGTTTCTGCCTCCGAGCAAACGCGTGGTATCAGTGTTTCGTGATCGCACACAGCAATTCGTTATTAGTAATATTATTGTGAACAGTAATGCTGGTTAAAACAACCCCAGAATTACCCTCAAAGTAATCCTATTTGAACTCAGTTCTTCTCTAATTGGCCTTAATTCAAAACAATTTACCACTTTAAGAGTGAAGTAATGCAAAGTTCAGCATTTACTCAGAGGAACTGAACTGTCCTACAGAGAACTTTCATATGGTCACTAGATGATCCTCGATTTCAACTGGATTCACCCAAGGCTGTCGATGGATTCTCAGCAACCTTATGAGTAGTACATTACAAATATACTGCTTCAAGTGCTTACAAACTATCACCCGAAGTTTCATTCCACGGATGAAATCAATTCATACCGAAAAGCAGAGTAGCACTGTACGGTTGTTTCGTCCTGAACGGGACTCGCTAACAATGCACTTCTCAGGAAGCTCCCCAGTGATTCGAACCCGCGAACTCCGGATAGCAGTATAAATCTAAACCGTTCGGTTATGAGCAATCGATCAACAGAGTAATCAACTCAGACTCAGGAAATAGCACCGGTTACTCCTCATTCACCGAGTTCACATTACGTGTTCCTCAAATGACGGTTTACCACACGAAGGGTTCGTGCTTGGTGCCCACTGTTCCACCTTCTACACTTTGCTGACAGTGTGAAGGGATTCTGAAGAGATTTCCCATGATTTTCCAAGACTTGCAGGGAGATCATCCGTTTGAATCCTCCTGGAGATGATGATGCACCCCACTGCGGGTGAATACAGCTCTACAGTTCTTTTCGCTTCTGGACTAGACTGACTTCACCTACAGGGCGAAATTTCTAGGGTGCATCTAGGGAAACATCTTGGGCGCCCAGGAACCGGGACCAAGAAGCCAGTTATTGTAAGTGTAAATCAACTATCGCGTCGGTGACTGTCACCACTCTATTATCGTTATCATTAGCCAGCTGTTCCACCAACGCGTAGCAGACAAACCCGCGATGGCCATTTGAACAGCTGCAAGAAACAATAAAGGACCAGAAATGGTTTTCCATGGTTTATCGTTCCTAGTGAAGAATGATTTAGGGTCGGAAATGAGCGAAACCCATGTGGAACAAAGGACCGTAACGCTCATGTAGGAAATCTTGAAGTGTGTAAACCACTGCCCACCCTAACCCTATCTCCAAGACGCGAGTCATCGTCCAGATCGATCTGTGTACCTTCTAAGCTAATCACACGTTGGTAGAACGTTTAATTAATCTCTCGGTTATTGCAGAACAATACGGTTTCAGCTTTCATCTCTCAGCGGCGGTTATTTGAACGATATACTGCTTTTCCCATACACTCACCGCCTTCAATTCAACTGCCTAATGAGGGCGAGACCTTGTACGTTCAAAAGTCACTTGATACCAAACTAGGTCACGTGAATATTCAGATGAGGCATCCAAACTATGGACGCGGATGCGGAGACAGATAGGAATCCATGGCGAACCATGGGAGTTAGTTTGGATCCTTGTTCAGGAACTTGATGTCCGACCTTGTTGGCAGTCCAATCACATCGGTTGTTCTGCTACCAGAACCATAAACCAAACGTTACATGTGTTCCGAATTTCGACTGAAGTGAACAACAACATCGGCAACACAATCTCTCTACTCCCAAGAGCAAGTTACAACGAAATCTAACTGGATGGCTTTCCATCCATTAATCAATACAAGACCACAAAACATGCTTTTTTTAAAAAACAACAGGTGGAGAGGTCAAATGGGCCTGTTTGAAACCCGACCCGCATCCACCGGCGGCACGGGGAGTTAAGTCTGCATGTACACGAGAGAAAAAGTCACTGTGTCAACAAGACTTCGTGTTTACATCGAAGCTTACCAACCGCGTGCTTGAACTTGCCAACATGAAGTACAATACGGCTCTGGATGCCATATTTTGAGGAGAAATTCCGGCAAGGCCAGTCATCAGGCTGGAGGATCACCACCGAAATAACATATGCAAAGAGAGTTGCGCAGGTGTCTGAAAAACGTTATTTCACTATGTCAGGTGCTTCTGATCCGTAAGCAGATGCGTGAGACCTAAAAGCGAAGGAACAACGCTGTACACTGTCCAGATCAAATGGACAAATTCCGGACGCAGCGGGGTACGAGACAATCTTGAAGATGCGTTCGACCACACACCTGTATTTTCCCACGCCAATAAGTGATCTCGACGAGAACCGTTGGAATTACACCGCACCTGTATTGTCTCGCAACGAACGACTAACTGTACTGTAGACAAGTGATCACTAAAACAAACCCCGATGAATATCTGTAGGACCTGTTTGACGTTTCAGTAATTCCTCGTTAAAATAATCCTGAAAACATAGAGCTTTCAGGTTCTCTCCCCAAGAAAACCTACGTGAAAATGATTGTACGCATATTGGATTGAATTCCAAAGCGATTAGCTTTGGAAATATGCTCAACAGATGTGGGATTCTTTATATCCGACAAGCCCGTTTTCTTGAGGTCTTGCTCACATCCCTCGCGAGTTACGCTGACCTCTAGTAGTCTCCCATCAGTGGGGAAAAGCTTGGAAGCGACTGAGAAGCAATCTATTTTAAGGAAAGATCTATTAGCACTAAACTCATCGATCGTCATCCGTTTTTTGCCTAACCCAATTGCATTGTGTTACCCGCTAAAATCGCATCGGATCCTATTGGTTTCTGCTTATTTTATGAACTTCCCTGGGGCCACTGATTGTCTCCTTGATTTTATCGATTCTTTCAATCGATAATTGTGCGAGCAGTTCACGTGTTACTGCCCGAGTGTGAGTTAGCCACTCTGTCGAACATTTTAGCGTTCAAACGACTACCCGGGAGCTCATGGATTCGAGACTCGCTGAGGCTTCGTGAAATGCTCACCGCCAATGATTCCCAATAAGGATGAAACAGCTGTACAGGGCTTCTCGGTTTTCCAGCATAGATTGACTTCCTCTGCGGGACAAGATTTCCACTAAAAATCCTCAAATATCACTATAAAAAACGAGTTACCCATTAATTTACGCTCACCAGGGTCTTGTTGATATATTGTTATTTTGTCCACCTGCCATAGAGTGATCTCTTGTTGAGAAGATATCAGACACAATGGTCGATACATGTGACCATCCAGTACCTTGGTTTTGAGCGTTCCGGATCATTTATGCCGTCAATGGGCGTTATCATGTCGGCCAAGGGGTCGTGGTATACAACTTGGTTACAAAAGCCGACCGGTTTCGAACGTCCATGGTGGTAGTGCCGGATCTTTTCCAGATAAGCCCCGCCAAAAATATTAGCCCTCGTCATTCAAGAAAGACTAGAAAAAAGAGGATGTGAAATTTGTACTTTTATTTTTTATTGAAGAGGGTAGAATTGGGACATGTCATTAGTAATTTTACTGAAAAGGTCCGGTTTCCCGTACCTTTGCATCCAAACGAATCAACACAAGTAGCCGTCCACTAAAGATCGGTGTGTGCCGAAGTGGCTTTTATTCTGCATCTTGTAGACGTGCCAGAGAGATTCGATGGTCTGTGTGTGAGCTCCGGTCGTTGGATGCACAAAGTTTTCGTTATGATTAACCGTTTCATGAGTATAGTTCATGTCAATCATCGTTTTAGTTCCTTGGCATGATACCCACATATAGGAGATGATGATTAAGCCGGGTGCGATCCAGGCCTGGATTGGGTCCATCAAAGTGGCCACAGTACGGTCTGGCACGGGATACATGAACACCTCTTTAGTTTCCCGGCTGATCCCTCCGAAACTTCACGGCTGGGGAAAGACTAGCGTTTCATCGACCTCGACGATAACGAATTGTCACATCAACAATAGGTCAAGGTTGTGTGCGTACATTAAACTGGAGCTGGCAAAAAGTGGCGGGGCTTAACTTTTCGCACATGCACTTTTGCATTAGTGGCAGGGCTTGTCTGGAGAAGATCCAAAATCGCTACATTCGACGTTGAGTGAAACAGTTCCCACGGTTGTGAAAAATCTCTGATTAGATGAAAACCTGACTTAAATATTGAGATAAGAATTACGGTATGCATACTCCCGGGGGTTGACTAAAAGCGCATTCTAGAAAAGATCCCTAGTGCCCTAGTTGGAACTCAAGATGAACGGATCATCCACTTTACATAACTGATTGATCAACTCGTTCTCCTATTCCGACATAATAGCTCGGAAGTTTCACCATGTACTACCAACTTTTTCGCCTTGTGTTTAACCTGCAGAAAGTAACAAAGAATAAGATCAGAGGCTTGAATCACGACCCACTCGTCAAGCAAGTGCTTTCAAAAAATTAATCCTAAAAAGTTTGAATTTCCACATTGTACTCAACATTCTCTGTTTTTCCCCCAAACCGTTCACTATAGTATGGTCACCATGGCGAACACTGGTTCGAATTTCACCCAAAACTATCCTCATTCAGTTCACAGATCTACGTAGACTGAACTCGGTCCAAACACCGACCCCTTCGTCGTACACAATGCGATTCTGCAGCACCCTAACCAAACGAAGTTTCCCGTTGTGCAACACCTGTTGAATAGCTTTGTGATGACCTGTCAACTTACGCACGCATCACTGACCGTAGACAAGCCCCCAGTGACGAGAACCCTCTCCTAATCCCGCTCTGGTGTGCTTACGTGGTGTGACCACAAACCACACCCCTGCTACGCTTCGTTGACCAAGACATAAGCATACGGGTTTGTGGACGAGTGGCTCACTCACACACAGGGGAGACATCACTATATCGCGTGACAGTGATGAATGTCAATTGTCCTATTTTCGACTGATATGTGGCGACACCTGTCAGAATGAGTTAGACCAAGTATTTCCAGGCTTACAGGTGTTGATCTTTCACCAATCAACGAAGCTTAGTTGCTGACAGCTATTCAAGCGCGTTGGGGATAGTTTGAAATGAATACGGCGAATAAATTTGTTCGGATAATAATCCATCGTTTATCTTTTTTTCCGGGGAAAGGAACGCTTTCTCACTTGGATGGTCCCTAGTTTAATCGAACCTGATTCACCACATGACGTCCAAAATCAACTTTTGCGGCCTAGACGGCAGAAGCCACAAGTGGTAGACAAAAGTACGGGGAACTTTCGTGTGAACGTTACCTACCTGATTGCTCAAGAGCTCGAACCCGGTCAACATTAACGAAACGGATCGGGGAAGTTCACGTCCAAAATACCTTTTCCATTCACCGTCTACTGACAAGGAAACTCTCTCAACGTCAAACCCGAATATGTATGTGGATCTGTCAAAGCAAAATGTTCTGATAACTTTTTTAAAAAGCAATTTCTTCGAGCAATTCCAACTAGTAATCGAACGTAACGAACGAGACACTGCACTAACATTTGGGCTTGCAAGGTGGTTCATAGTAGTTGATCACGTGGTAATTTAGTTACCGTTTGCGTACAATCGAACTCGGGATTACGAGCTATCGAATGCACTTTCGTAGAGACCGGAAGTGAATCACATTGAATACTTTTACCTTTTTTGCAGAGAAATATGGACCTGTTCTAATTGGTCTCTAATAGGGAACAGGTAGTTGGGTGACCAGCCCTCACCGCATGTGGATTATAGCTTACACAAAACAGATAATCGGCCAGTTGTAACACCCTTTCGGTTCCTACCTGCCATGCCACTCAAAGGAAACACGAGGGCTGAATTACTGGCAGGTTGCAGTCGAAATGCTGAGGTAGGTTTCGAGCCACGGACCTAACAACTGAGTTATCTCGATTCCGTCCCAGTCTTGGCGCTTGTGTTATTGACGTGATGTGTGTTTGCTCTTGTCCACAGCCAAAGAAAGCTTTTGGCTCAAAATCCTGACCGCAAAACAGTTATGTTGGGCGTCAGACTACTCGAGTAGCCAAACTACCGTAATGATGGACCTTTCTATAATGAGACGAGCACCCATTGACTTTTTTCGCCAAGGTCCTAACACAGTTCTGTGTTTTCTCGACTTCAAGCTACCTTGGTTCCCCCATCTTACCCAACGGAGAGGGAATTCAGTGGTATATAAACAATCTCTAGTGAGCCTTCTTGCAACTGAACTCTGCCTCGTGGAAAAGAAATGAGATTATTCTTCAACGCATTCATCCATCCGGTCCTGTTTTCTGGCTGGAAACTGTGTCCAGGACAGGCAGAAGCGGTTCGAAAACAGAAGGCTTTAACTACTGGTGTCCCGGACACATAATGAGAGTTTGATATCTAGACAAAGTATCAATGATCACATTCGGGAATGTTGCTAAGATCTACCACGCTTATCGTAACTCCTTCAAAGACGACGTTTGTAGTGGTTTGGGCATCTGTTGCGCAAGAACGATGCCATATCACGGATGGCGTTTTTGCGTCTCAGAATAACTAAAAACCTGGTTGAGTACGGTCATCAAATAGAACTTGATGAGCTCTAAACAGAACGAAGCCTGTGGTGGACTGTCGAAGACTTTTCGACGGTCATATATGTGATGAGATCAAGTGGGAAATCTCGAACGTGGCACTAACTCAAACACGATGCAGTCTTTGTGCGGCAGATTAACCAGCTTGGTTTTCACTCACGGAGTTTCGAGAAAAACCACCTAGGAATCTGTTAGTTACTGGTGTACTATCGTTTCATGGTGCACCGTTTTGAGATTGAAACGCACAGCAACTGTGCGCATTTGGTCACTATTGTTGATGTTGGTAGTTTGTTTGCACACGGACTACATTCCCTTGGTGACCAGCTATCAGATTTCAGAACAAAGAGGCAACCGCACAAACACACTGATTATGCCCAAAGCAACGGACCAGATCCCCGCTGTGGTCGTTAACGTATCGGTTAAGTGGAGCGCACACCGGCAACACGTGCCTTGTCTCAAGGTTTGTAGGTAAACAGTAGAGTCGGAACGATAAGATCCATCGCCTCGTGTCGAGACTCGCATATGCACTCCTTCAACAATTGAATCGTCCGCTCATTATCGATCAAGATTAGATGTGCTAGTGGTTTGTGCACTACATGGGACCTTGTTTTGAACACATCCGACTACTTGCACAGATATTTCGCCGAAAACAGCGTTTTATTCAACCAACCCGGAGTCTTCCCGGATAAGAAGTAATCGCAGTGTTCTAATTCATCTTTGAGGACAGAAAGTATGGAAGTCATCCTAAAACTCGCCACGAGGGAAGCATTCATTTCGAACTTCTTGGCTAACCTCATTTGATCACACTTTAGGAGCTCCAACTTTTAAACAGGGATTTCATCATCATCATCATCATCATCATCATCATCATCATCATCATCATCATCATCATCATCATCATCATCATCATCATCATCGACAGCATGACATCAGTGTTCAACACCGATGCTTCACTGGGATTTCAAGACCGACTGACTAAGCGTCCAATAAAGGTTTCGATCTCCAGACTAAAGTGAGCCACGTAGATTTATCGGGAGATCACGTCCAACCTAGAGTGTCGTTTGAGGCCATTTCTTGTTTCGTACGAACCCAAGAAGATATTATGCCAGCGAGAAAACCAATATCCTGGGAAGGGATTGGAACCCGTGACTTCCCATCCTTTGAAGAAAAGAACTACCGCTCAGGTATCTACAAATATGTTCATCCATTTAGTCTCAACTTCGCCCCCTACACATACTACATAGAGTATTTCAATTTTTAGCATGCTCTTTTTTGTCCCCCATTTTCCCTGTTGACTTACGCACACGCACACCGCTACGCTACTATGAACTGTTCATTTCCCCTTCGTTAGTGGCCAAATATTAACAACATAGCTGTCATGCTCAGTGAATGAGTCGACCTCATTGAAAGCAAAACGTTAACTATCATCGTTTGGTCCGACATGTTCGAATCCCATTATATCAGATGGGGTTCTCAACAAGGGTGAGTTTTCCTGTGAAAAGACTTTGAAGGTTTCATTGGAAATGAGGATAACGGCTACTTAGATGGCTCACTGGAGCGAATTTACTGACCGAAAGGCCCGTGGTTGGATTCCAACCCCAGCATCCCGAATTCTGCTATGTAGGATTTGGCAACCCGACGTTACCTCAGCCCTCATGCTTCCTTCGGGAGGGGGGCACGGCAACTAGGCGCCGAAAAAGGTTACGGATGAAGCGTTGATGGTTCATTTTAGCCACCTAATTTAAAGTATAACGTAGCATCCAAGAAAACTGAGGTGTCTCTCTCGTTTTATCTGTTCTCCATCCACGTCCGTCTCATGGTTTTACATGCGGCTTCCTCACAGGACAGTTGGTTTTATTCTGGTGGAGGGTATCAACAACGACTTGTCCACGGTGGGTTACTAACCTACGGAACATGAAGTTGCCATTACAGTAACCAACGCTCAAATGAAGCTTAGTGAATTAACGAACTAGAGAGTCGAAAGACTGTCACACGGCTCCATATACATAAACTTGACATGATATGAAATGAGAGCACATAGTCGCTAACTTGCTAGCTTGACCAGCGAATCCGAGCTCTTCTAACGATATCGATTTGCCAACCAGAGATACTTTTGTACACCAGGTTTCCACCCCGTATACTACTACCACCATCCAGTGAGCTCATCACGCAGTCCCAGGGGCGTTCTCACTTACTTCTGTCTAAGTCCGCCCGATTTACTTTACCCGAGGTCGTATTGGATTGTAAATCTGTTGCAAAAATAGTTCGGAAATTGGTGGAATCGCTATGAGGGAGAAATCGAACCGGATGTGATGCTTGTCTGATGTTCTTATCGCCTACAAAGTTTACAAAGCAGAACAAACATACTGCTTTCAGTCAGGTGCCCACGGAACCATGCACCTTTATCATCATTTGCCTATTCGCCACAATATACCGCTCGAATTTCGGTTTGATTTACACGAATTGCCTTGTTACTTGGTTTCGTTAAGTTTTGAATGAGAAAATTGAGAACATCACTTCGTATCCTAGGGTAACACTGGTGACCATATCTGCATTCCTATAACCGTTCCTACATGTTTCTGAGGAGATGTTATCCCAACATCGATCGAGGATCAGTTCAGTTGAAATAAATATTGATATCTTTTGTGCCATTTTAAGTAGTCCCCGCGTTTTTCCTGAGGATGGCCGAAAAGCTATCAGGGCTATCTGCTATGCACACTTGGACACTGACGGAGCCACACAAACTGGTTTATTCGCTTGACTACTCATCAGTAGTTTTTCATATCATGGGGAGTGTATTTTTTCATCTCGCTGGAGTTTCAAGAGGGAAGTGACTGCTCACGATACGCGATTCGGAATAGATTGGGAAACACTGCCATGAAAAACACTATTTAAGATTTCTGTAAGCACGTGTGGTATAAAAGCTATTTGCATGGGAGCCGCCACGTTAGAGAACCAAGTTGTTGGATGCTATTCAACCTGATTTACGGGAATAATAAATCGGTAAAACTACCGATTGTTTACCAAGCTCTTCTGAAACGATGACTTCTCAATCGGTTCCAAACTTTTTCCAATTGATTGAAATCTGAATGTGGTCATTCTCCTGGAAAAACCTCAGGTAGTGCGGTAGCCTAGAATTTCTGCCATCAGTGAGGGGTTTGCTTTCTTCCTGGCACTGTAACTTGGCAATTCCTCTTCCCGGACAGAATATTATCCCGTTCCTCGTAATTGAAGGCGTTGGCGAGACTATTCACGAAAAGGCACCCACGGATCTGCAACAATATACAATACATACGAAAGGAAAAAGGATAATTTACAATATTTGGTGACCCAATAAGGAAAAGCGGCGTGAACAGTCAAACCAGTGTAATGTTGAGTTTCCGCTTGAATCTTACAGTTTCACGATGCACTGTTATCTTCATTCCTCTTATGCACTGCACTCCACGTTTCCGTAGAGAAGTGAATCGCTATTCTACTAAATGCCATAGGATCCAGTCACTCACAATTATCATTGCTGTAGCCTGATAAGTTTCTGGCCTTTATGGGAGAAGGGGACAAAATCGGTTGCCGGGGTTTGACATTCTCGTGAGTTGGTGGTGCCCATTTTGAAGGCGTAGATTATAGTTGTATTGCGTTGTATTGCACTGTATCGTATTATATTGTATTTATATTATATGACATATTACATCATATATTACATTGTATCATGCTATATTATATTACATTATATTTATATTATATTATACTATATTGTATTGTGTTGTATTATATTATGTTGTACTGTATTGTATTGCATTGCATTTCACTGTATCCTATTGTTTTACATCTCCTCACTTGCTGATCACAAGAGATTAGATGCCTCACTACGTCAAACCGTCGGGATGCGTTGGTGTCTGCAGGTGCTAGATAAAATGTGTCCTTGGTATCAGAAGCCCACGTCCATCGCACTAAGTTTCACAAACGTACTACTGATTACTTATTTCAGTAGAATACCGGGTCAGCTAAAAGAACCACTGCATGAAATTATCTGGACATGGTAGTTTGCAGTTAACTAAGACAAAGGCAACGTTCTATATGCGACGGTTGATATAATCAACCCACTATTCATATGCTAGTCTAATGGCTGGCAAACCTTGACCCTCTTCGGTTTTTACTTACATAACATGACGATGAATGCTCTCCATACAGCTCACAGACTGTTGAATCAAGCTTGATTCGTGTGTTTTAAATTAGGTTGGACACAAAGTCACAGGAAAGCAATACAAAGTTCTAACCGAGGCAGCATGCTCCATGAGTGGTTTGTGAGTTTTTGTCATGTCACCAGGCCCTAGGAGCAGTCACTGTTGTTAACTGATCCATGGTTGAATTTCTCACGAACTTCATGATCCCGAAAGACCACTTGGAGTGTCATCTGTTGCCATCGTTTTGACTGGGAGGTTTGTCGACTTCCTGATCCACACTGGCTGCGGGGGCTGAAACACACCAGCTTGTCTTAGTTATTCTCATGGATATTGCGAGATGTATAGATGAAGTGTTCATTTGATTTGCTTGCCGGACGGTCATATGATTTTCTGGGTCTTGNATGTAGCCAACCCAGGTCTGGAATGCCGACCACCCAGGAAGCGTGGGAACGTCTTGGCCCATACCGAGATGTCTTTTCGAGGGACTACACATGTAGGTGGTTACTGCAAGCTTGCGAAATCTGATGGTCGCTAAGGCTGAAAGAGGCGAACAGTCGTGTCTACTGTGAGCCTGACAATATGTAAATGTCACCAGCTTGACCTCTTGAATGCACTATGTACGCACTATCAAATCAATCCAGGATTGATCGCTTTATCAACGTAACCTCTACGCCATTGCAAACATCTTCCTTGTGGACACTAGAACACTCACGGAACTTTTGTGGTCTCCAGAGGTCAGTGTACTTATTACTATTATCGTCATGTCCTTCTGGGACACCATTCATTAAATGCCCCAATTTATATGTGAGACAACTTGATAGAGGTGTTCCAAAACGAACATTGAAACAGGGTTTGAGCTGAAAACCAAAAAGCACAGTAAGCCTCTTTTATTTTTGCCGGTAGTAGTCGGTGGTGAGTATCTTACGAATCGCTGGGACAACTACAGTCCGCACATGGGAATTCAAAAGCACTACACTCTACGTGACAAGTAATCTCAGTTGCACACGAATCTGGTCATGAAATAATAGGGAAGCTCGGGGATTGCACCTGCCTGGTGAGCCCAAACATCATCGTCATCATCATCATCAACATCACCATCATCACCATCATCATCATCATCATCATCATCATCATCATCATCATCATCATCATCATCGTCATCATCATCATCATCATCACCATCATCATCTTCATCATCTTCAACCTCATCATCATCCTCTTCATCGTCATCTTCATCACCATGGGCAGCATGAAGTCAGTGCATTATGCTGAGGAGCCCCGAATTTGGGCGAAACTGGTCGTGGGCTGCCGAGAATTCTTCAGTAAACTTATGAGTAATATGTTATGTCTACAGTCTGCACTTCTGATTTGGGAAACTTCTGATAATAGAATGGCATTAACTCGTTCGACAGTGCTCCCTCTTGCTCGAGTCCAGAATATTTAGTTTTCATCGAACCAATATGAAAAAAGCGACGCCCATCTGAGTGTTATTTTTTTGACAGAACACACTACTCACGTCGATGCTGAACACTCTTTGGCACCCCAGTTTTGATTTCACCCTCTTCGAGCTCATCAAGTGAGCGTAGTTTCCAGGTTTCATTCCACGCTATGTTCTGTTTGAACACCAAGTTTTGCATAGGTTGACTATACTTTTGCTGGTACACTGCTATCAGAGAGATAAAATAATAACCACTGTGAAAATTCTCGCTTATCAACTTATCAATCTATCAGCTTGCGGAGTGATCCCTAACACCCCCGTCTCATGTAGCAGCCAGGTTATTAGCGTTATGTCCGGTGCAAGGACCGACGGAGACCTTTGCTAAAAGTGCTTTTTGACCCATAGACTGTTGGGTTAGCGATAAAACGGAATACTCAGCCAATTCGACCTGGATGCTTGGAAATTCACTGACCTCTAGCGAGTTATTGATAAGACGGGGGTGAAATGTCGTCTTTGCCTCACTTATCTACTCGTGCAAACAGACTATTAAGGGGTTTGGGACCAGGTCATTAAAGATAGTCACATTCCATAAATCCTGACTGAGTTTACGACTAATTTTCATGTGGAATTATTCGGGTCCTTGATTGGCTTGTCAGAAGGAAGACCACCGGGGTTTTTGTGGCCGACGTTTACCATATCCAGCTCGAATTTACAGTGCGAACAGTTAAGGATAAGTTTCGGTGCCCACTAGTTTATCCTCGACTTCAGCTGTAGTCTTTTTCCCCTAGTTCGAGGGTTCGATTTATTCTGCAGATACTGTGCATTTTCCGGAAATCTTGCCTCTTCCAAAGCAGTTTCTTTGATCTGAGCATCAGTTCTCTTTTCTATCAGCAAAAATTTCCGATTGTCACTGCTGCTCATGACGTTTTTTATCTGCATTTCAGTATATTGGATTCACCCAACCCTGGCGCCACGGTTGTAATTTGGCTAACTCCAGCTAGTTATCAAGTAGGAATTGAAACAATCTATATACGACACAAATCGATAACGTCACGAGACTAATCGATGCGTGCACGCTCTTAGTTGTGGGAGCAACGTTCACACGATGTGTGTTCGCATGAGGTTAGTGAATCATTACTGGAACTTTACTGGTTTTCCATCCTGCGCTCTGCCAAACGGTTTGTTACACAACGGAAGCGATCCGAAAGGTTCAGAGGAAAATGTTAATTCCAGATCTGAACTACTGAAATGGTGTTTCATAGAGGCTTGGTAGACAATCAGTGGCAGCAGACGCTGGGACTCAGTCATCCATCCTGTAGAACCTAAACTATAAACCGTAGTAAAGTGGTTCTTACTGCCGTACCATCCCCAACTGATTTCGGTAAACCTCAGTCCTTCTTTGGTCACTTTCTATGATAAACTGAGTTTCGAATCAGAGAACTGGGAATCTCATCCCTAGATAACAGATTTCCCGTAAACCATCATCTCTTTCATGGATAAGATTACTGTACTTCTGTCATGATTTATTGTTTTTTTTTTGACTGCAATCGTGAAACACTGATAAATCTGCGAAAACTCGTTGACATCCCGCTGCACTGACATAAAATACTACTCATGGAGTTTCTGAAAACATTGTGACGGCCTACTGTCGGCTTCACCTACCTCCCGGTCCATTAGGTAGGTACGATACCCGAGTTCCCATCGGAAACCGACTGTCCAAATGCACTCATCCGCGAATTATCTAAGTATTAATGGGAGTCTCAACTGAATGCGGCTTTAAGGCTGATGAAGCTTGTTGGAAACCCATAACTTGTTTTACTTTCTTTAACTATAGAGTGGTTCAGGCTATTCCTGTCCACTACTTATGAGCAGTTTCCCATGGTCTGAAAAAAGCACAGGTTCCGGTTTGTAAAAATTGTGGGGAAAAGACCAACCGACTGAAACTGGTATGTGTTGCGCAATCTGTTAAGAACCACATTCTTTTTCGGTGTCCTAATGTAATCCGTGGTTTCGTTCTGTGTGTATTGGCCGGCCTTTGCCAGTCCATTTGGTTTTATTTCCGGTTTGTAAAAATTGTGGGGAAAAGACCAACCGACTGAAACTGGTATGTGTTGCGCAATCTGTTAAGAACCACATTCTTTTTCGGTGTCCTAATGTAATCCGTGGTTTCGTTCTGTGTGTATTGGCCGGCCTTTGCCAGTCCATTTGGGTTTATCGATTCTCCTTTGGTTTCCGGCTTTCTTTGGGTTGGTCCGAAGTGGATGAAACAGCTGTTCAGTATAGATTGGTTTCACTCACAGGATGAAATCTATTGAGGTTCATGAAGAAAAAAGTTGATTGGAAGTTGTAAGGCTCGTGTAGCTATCCCTGGTTGACAGCGTCTCGTAACTTTTGAGCTGTTTATTCTTATAGCCGGTAGCATTTGATGTCAGGGTGGGACAGCCATCCTGCTTGACGAGTAAGGGCTGGCAGAGCCTGCCTCCTTTCCGGCAGTTATTCACTGAGCCCGTTTTAGGGAAGCGAAGATATACGACCACATATGAACAATAGGTTAACGGCTGCGGTCAGTGATCAGCTGTTAGTTGACCTGGGAACTATTCTCAAGATTTTGAGAACAGATATCCAACATTTGAATAGGAAAAAGCTTAAAAGAATTCTTCAGGATGTCTTGGTTGCTCCCACAACTTCCGATGAAGAAAACAACCGTAACTGAAGGGGTCGCGCTTTTCCCCAAGTCTCATTATGAAGCAATTTCACTGGATCGACAATAGTTCGTTGTCCGGAGACGGTCCCTGCATCGAGGATATCGTCACACGTACGACAAACGTGGTAGTCGGAGAACGATTCCAAAAACGGTCTTCTCTTTGAATGCTTAGAACCGTACAAATAGGTGATTTTGTGTGCTCGAGAAAAACCTTACAACACCCTTCCGGAAGTTGATCAGTATAAGTGACCAGTCCACTGTAAAAGTGGTGCCTGAAAGTGTGTGCCGCGTATCACGCGGCCGCCTTCGTCCCATGGAACTAGGTGATTTATCGACAACTACGGAATCGTTCTCCTGAACCAAGAAGTTAAAATTAACCCGCCCCCAGTGGGAACACCAGGGTGTTATGCGAAAGGAATACCCAATAAAAAGCACCGTTATCGACCCCAACGGGGGATATCGCCCCGTTGACCAGGTTTCCTTGTGCTGAAAAGAAATGGAGACATATGGTGTTCTCAGAGCCAGTATGTGGTAGAATTCATAAAGGATGCATAGATGTCTAGTTTTTATCTGAGCTTTTCGGGCAATCAAGCCGTGAAATTGATGGAAGAATGTATCACACTACTATTTATAGTGTCTTCATTGACTTTAACTTGGGTGTTGTCATGATCTGGCACCATATCACATCTCACTCGTCTTGATATTTTCAGTTGTCTCTCACTCAAGATATTAGGTTATGTCGTGTTACGTTATCATCTGTTATGATAACTCGCCTGCTGTTGCGTGATGGTTTAAATCGGCAAGTGGAGTGAAACCAATACACGGCCGTTTAATCCTCGTTTTCTATCATCTTGGGTTTTCAAGCTCACGAAGAAGAATCGACCCGGGAACCCCCTGATAGCGGTTTAAAGGAATATCGTACAAATCAGCTTCGGGTGGCTGATTAGTGATGCGACTCGCCAACGGGCGGAAATAGATCCAAAGCCCATCCATTTCCAATTTTGAAGTTCCAAGGGGAAATCTTCCGCGATTTGGATTTTACATTCACGCCCCTAACAAAGATCCCTATTCTCGTTCCAGATCAATACACCTCGACTTCGACTGCTCAGTGACGCGTACAGTATAACAAACAGGTGGTGAGGTCATGCATCCAGCGAAGTTTTTCCGGACGAATTTCCAGCAGGCTGAGGACACGTGTCCTGTGTTTGTCGGTGAGGCAATTAACCGAACGAGTGTGATTCCATGCGTAACAACTGGCTGACAGGGATAATATTCGTAACCATCTGGCACTTGACTCGGGCAAGAAAATAGGACGTGTTTCTGTTGAATATATCGATACACCGATACGCTGTAACCAGCAGAAACCCCTCAGAAGGGTTTCGCTTTTATTTGAGAAACACTGGTCACTGACAGCTCGAGACCGGTTTCGTTGTCCTTTCCAGTAACTCTGTGAGTAATATATGGTGTCGAAGAAACACGCCGAGATTTCTCGATTATTGTGCCACCTGAAACATGAGGTGGCAGCACATTCAGTTGAAGACGAATAGCATAAACGAGATATTCAGCTAGATTCAGTTGACTCTGCCGTCAAAACCAGACTGATATGAATGGAGAATTTCGTGCAATTTCGGTTCAAGTAGAACATGGAGTTGACGGAAACTAGGGGAGTGCGCCTACCTGATGAGTCCCAAGTTAAGCGAAACCGGTTGTGGGATGTCATAGGGTTTTCAGCAACCTTGTGAGTAGTGTGTTACTTCTACGCAATGTATGGCGATACTGGCGTATTGTACCAACTGAAACACGAGTGGGGATTTTTGCAGCAGTAAAAAAAGAATATCATAAAAGAGAGAGATTTAGGTAAATCACGTGTTACAACCAAATTAGTTTGCAAATGACTGCACTTGTTGGAGCAGGATGTCCGAACTCTACCCACCTGGTGAGTGCTGCTCCTCAGAAGGTAGAATCGGGTTCAACTAAACAAACCAGTTGTTGCCTCCATCACTTTATGGAATGGGGAGCAATGCTGGAGTAACATCTGAATACATGATTAGCGCTTCCGAAAATCTACCGACTTATCAGTAGGTTTCTACCTGTTCGTTGTCTGGACGGATGGCTGTGAACTGTATATCATGATTGGTACAGGTTCTCACAGAAAAGAGTTTCGGGTAAACTGTCCCGCTAAAAAGACTCGTTTGAGGAGACCCTACCTTCGTAGATGGTCCACGACGGTGTTTTCAACAGTAGTTACCTAAATGCGAGGCTTTCCGTAGCATACTTTGAATGGCCTGTATCAGCTTCACGAATGCACTACTCATAAGGTTGCTGAAAACTCTGCGGCAGCACACGATCGATTTGGCCCTTCTTGGGAGTCATCAGGTAGGCTCAGTCTCCGAGTTTTCGTCAGCATTATGTTCCGCTTGAACCCAAATTGTGCTCAATTAGCTAAAGACAGCCTCTGGGAAGGTACTTTGCCCTTAACGGGAGAGTGAAGTAAATCCAAGCTGAAGCTTCCGTTTTTGCTATCCTTCAAGGAGTGTGCTGCATGAAGTCGCCTCATATTGCAGTCGGTACTGTACTTGAAGCATATATGCCTGACAGGACTTGCTATTTATAAGGTTTCTGAAAACCCTTCGGTAGTTTGCGACTAGTTTCATCCTTTTTAGGGCTCATCAAGTGGGCGTGGTCCTCAATTTTTATGTTCTGCGTCATTATACTTAATGAGCTTCAGAAGGAATAAACCGTTAGTGGGTTGTCGGAGAGGCTTTAACAACCTCATGGCTGGTGTGTTCTGGTAAGGAAACTCATACAACGTTTGAGAAATGAGTGACACACACCCACTGTGCGTAGACACCTCAAGCTTTACAGTTTCTTGTGATGAGTCCACCCGCGGTTGTTGGGGCCGACAAGTGATGCGAAACGTTTATTCGTGCAACCGCTCGCGGCAAAAAGCCGAAATTTTGAAAAAAAAACAATCAAAGGCTGGGTCAAACATAATTACCATGGTGAACAATCTGCACTTGCAAAACCTATTTTAACTCAGGGCAAAGATCATCGATTGAAAAAGTCAGATGTGAAAGCATCTGAGGCATAAATGAGCTGCACATTAGGTGTGAATCATCTCAGTAGGGGCTAAACTGTCTCGAGGATAGGTGTGCAAAAATCATGCTGTTACACATGATTGATACTGAGATCGACTGAGTGGTGTTCATGACGCAGACCGTCCAATCGCGTGACATGGTGTGTTGCTCTCAACAGCCTCAAATCCCAAGGTTATGGTACGAATGTGGCTAACTGCGGAAATCTCACCACAAAGCCAGTCTGCTTGGCGTGCGCCCCTCCTCGACCTCAGCAGTACTCAGCTGGGAGTCAAGCCATCATAGTGGATGTTTTTCGAAACACAGCTTGCCTTTGTATGGTTACAATCATGCCCTCAAGACCGGTCCTCGAAATGAGTCTCAAATATCTACCTTAACAATCGACCTTGTCTGTTTACTGTTACAAGCAAGAAACCTCTAACTCT
This sequence comes from Opisthorchis viverrini, assembly GCF_000715545.1. Classification (NCBI taxonomy): domain Eukaryota; kingdom Metazoa; phylum Platyhelminthes; class Trematoda; order Opisthorchiida; family Opisthorchiidae; genus Opisthorchis; species Opisthorchis viverrini. The sequence continues at coordinate 534,696 of NW_008751777.1, read as the reverse complement.
GTGATAAAACAGAGTCGACCTCGGACAACACGCCATCAAATGCGGAAACGGAACAGGCTCCGGAAGCGGACAAATTTCAGAAGGCAGGTCAGACTAGAGGTTCACAGCGATGCGCGTCGATTACCTGCTAAGGTGCTATACTGAATGACTCTATATAGTCCCGAGTAAAAAACGGATGGGCGGAGATCTTCCCGAAAGATGTTGAGGTACGATGGAATTGCCGCACAAGTTTGGGCCAACGATTTCATAACATACTTGTCATTAGGTGCGCGGTTCTCCAAAATATCAGATGCCTGCTAAGGAACCACACTGTGCTGTTTGAACACCTAGTCCATAGGGTCTTCCTGGAATTGAGCAGTAGCGATCTCATGGGCGGATATGCAAGCTCTCTAGTACTGGTTCCGAAATTATGTCGCTATACAACAACAAGTGAATGTCGGCTACAATAGTCATGGCTTTCATCGTAACAGCGTATCACCATAGCTTTGCCTGTGAGTGCATGCATAGCCCCCCTGCATCAAATTGTTGCGCTGACAGACAAAAACACGCTCACTGATGCTCGGTTAGAATAGACAGACCTGGTATCTGCCCTGTAAGAACCCTTTAGACATCATTGATGAGACAAACGCAATCGCAGATAGGCAATCCCGTGACCAGCGTCCACTGACGTTTTGATTTTTGGCAGATGCTATTTCCACAAATTATTCACAAGCCAAAAACATCACCTTGGACGTTGGTGAACCTCACTCTTCCTCAGATGATTCAGAAGCATCAAGGATGCATCATTCCCTGAGTATCGCTATAGTTATTTCTGTTTATCTGTGGCAACACGAACAGCACCGGCTTTATTGCGTTCTCAAACCCACAGTTTTACTCCGAGGGGTACAGACAACCGTTTCCGCAAAATCGGCGTATTTCACCAGGACGCGTTGCCGGAGATATTTCCTAGTTCACTTCGAATGACGCTCTGTCGCTGGAGGAATGAGCTGGTGTTACTGGTGGAAGGGAGAAGGCCTTCGCTGTGAAAAATGCCAACTGAACAGTTACAAACTATTGAACAGGAGAGCAAAACCCTCATATGCATCTTGTATACAAAAACTGAATATCCCTCTTCTCCCTGAACGCGTCCTCCTGAACTTTCCTGAATATTCATTGACTGTTGCTCAAATGCAAGCAAATGATACAAAGAGACTCCACAAAGTCCGTAATAGATCTCAATTTTCAAGAGGCGCGAAGCGGATTTACAAGAAAACATACTACTCGCAGGCCTCATCAGTAGCATCCACCGTTAGACTGGGACTTGGGCATTTCGTTCTCATTTTTCCCAATTAATGAAAGACACTTTTGGTGGTAAGTTGAAAAAAGCTGTTCTCAGCTGCCGATAGAGACCGAAATAAGGGACTGCTTACATCTAGTTCCGTGGAAAGCTTCAGCATTTCACGCGGTGTTGAATTGTTGTAAACAATTCCGATAGGAGCGCCCAGTTCAATAACAGTCAATCCAGCGCACTTTTTCTATTTTCGCAGAAGGAAGCTCGTGAAACGGTGAATCTCTTCGCCCAGTGAAGTATGTCGGATAACTCCGCGTGGGAACATTGTGCCTGAATATTTTTGTTTCTGCGCGATAAACAGCTAAGTGAATTAATTTGTAAGCCTGTTACTTGCCGCTAAATTTAAGCGGAACCTCAACGGAGGGGGACAAATTCGCACCAATTCGCAGCTATCCTCAAAATAAAGTTCAGCGTGAAGACAACTCAACGCATTTACCACAATTTACCCTAAATGTGAGCCGTCAATCAACAAGGGAAGCATAGTTGCTTGTTTAAACTGGCGCCCGTATAATCCTTTCCACGATGGGAATGGTTCAGCATTAGACGCATGATTTGGTTCCACACACAACTGTTTTGAGTAGTTGGTTATCGAACGTATTATTCAAACGAACTGGCATTGCCAGTAATCCCAATTTTCGGTGTCACGTGACTAGCCCCTCACTTACAAGTTACACCTGCAGCTGTTGATTTGACTTAGAAACCAGATAATATGCATGAGCCCCCATCGCAGCGTTGCTACTTAGCGTTTGTATAACTCCAAAATTAAGGTTAAATATTTTCTGAGACAAAAGTACAATTATTAAGAAGCATCCATGAGACTGTCAAATCTGTTTTCACATATGATTTTTAAAACTCGGAATCTGTGCGTTCGCGCGTCTTCAAAAATGAACCGATTTTCTGGAAATGGAAACACGTTTGTTATATAACCATGTTATATATTCGAAAATGTGTGCAAAAAACGATGGCCATTCATGAAAAAGGATTTCATGCATACGGGATTGGGGTAAACGATATCGCGCGCGTCATCTGTGAGTTTCTCAGGCAGAAAAGTCACACATCTGCGACCTCAAACCGGCGTCTAATTGTTTAGACAACAAATTTCAGGGAAAAACTTCTCGGTGATCAAGTCCGCAATATATTTTGAAGGCTTATGAGTGAATGGATTTCTAGTCTGAGCCAACAGTTCGAGCACACCCGGCGTGTAGTGGTGAGTAAGCTAGTGTCGGACAGGTGTCTATATCTGCGCCCTTGTTATTTGTTGACCGTTAGTTGTAACTGTGCCGAGTGATTCCATGTAAATATCAGTGAAAAGGACAGACTCGAACAAACTGACTGCGCCCGCACTTTTGGACATATCTTCTGATGAAATGTAATTGACCGTGAAAGCCTGTGCTTTACCGACGAACATACAACTACACACGGGTAGCGTGAGGGCTCTTCGAAATTTCATCCGTGGGAAAGTGAAGCCAGTCGGCGCTAGAAAGCTCAGAGGCACTGCGCAGCTTTTATATCCATATTGGAGCTCCCCATATATTGATCGTGTCACGAAATTCAAACAGTCACAAGACCAGAACCTCTGAACGAATCGTTGCACAGTTAACGATTACAGTACGAAGGATTGATCCGCCGTGCAATCAATAAGACGGAACACAGCCGCTTCTTGAGTTGCGAAGACTTCATTTATCGGGTGAATTCAGTTCACAACGATCCACGCACAAACACTTCCCCGATCCAATTCGTGAGCAAGCTTGTGTCAGTCCGTCATGGTTTAAATTCGTCCATGGAAATTTCATCAAGAAGCAACCCCAACTTCATTCACACAGACACACAACTAAAGTACATTATACGAACGAATAGAACAAAGGTGCTCCATCGATCAATAAGTCGTTTGGGGGATTGGCTGTCGGTGGCGAAATTCGTCAACTTATCATATCGTTCCATCGACTCAGCTAGGTTATCCTCACACTGACTTGATAACCACGGGCAGTAAGGCCACGGATGTAATCCATCCAGCACGGAGAGGTGGTACTTCCACGGCTGGAGTGTAGAGAAGTGACGTTTTTAGTTTACGGAAGTACACATGAAATGGAGCAGTATCATCTGTGTACGTGCAATAGAGCAACATCATCTACTGAGATTATACAACTTAGCCAGTTGTAAAAAACTTCCTCGTGGATTTTCGAAAATGGTTATCACGAAAAACTAAAGAAGAGAATTAGTAAAGTTTAGAGTCGCGCGTCGCGGGTTTTTGGAGGTGATGTTATACCGCCGTGGACAGAGCCATTAGAAAACACCTGGGTTGCCTCGAAACCAAATGAGGACGCTTTGAGTTGTCTTCAAAACAATCTCGCCTTTGACGGTAAATGGATTGTACGACGAAATTTCGTTATTCATGCCACGTGTTGTGCGCCCACTTCATGGGCATTCATAACTTATGACAGTCTGGCCTGATCACGCTCCCAAGGCAGCTTACTCTGACTTCCTAATTGCGATTCTCTGTCTAACCCAGACTTTCCTACATTTCAGCTGTCAAAAGCATGTTCAGAGAACAAAAGTAACGGTCAAACTGACTCAGATCTGGTTCCTTTTCGTGGTATTTTAAAAGGTAAAGCAATAATTTGCGTTTGATAATTTTATAATCCCCAGAGGTCAGGCTGCCCGATTTTACGCCTCTTGTCAAAAGTTTTGCCCTTCAAATTCAACCGAGACCGTCCAAATACATGTTGCAGAAATGTCAGTTTATTTTTGACAGTCACGGCGACACATATATCAGGTGTGTCAGGATTGGAATGAACTGAAAACTCATGTGCGTCCTTGCAGCTCGTCTGGTGCGGTCTATTCGCATAGCAAATAAAGTGTCGGTGAGGATGTTTCGAGAACGGATCTTCCGTCTCACACTTCTCAAGATAGTCACGGATCAGTCTCGGTTTTACTCCACTAGCTCCATCTATGGGTAACTAAGGTTTCTCAGGATCCGATTTTAGAGTTGGCAGGGAGTTCCGCCGGTGAACCTTCAAATGTGTGACGTTGGGAGAGGCCTTCGTTAGATCTGAGCATAAATCAGGAGCTGGAGGAACGCAAGATACAGGGTTTCGGGACTTTAAAAGAGCTTCCATAGTCGTGCTATTCGAACAGTCCCACCGATTCCTCCTATCTGACTCGATCTTGTACTCCAGTTCCGAAACATCGATGACACCATCATCCTGAGATTGATTGACATCACACGAGATTCCATTTGATTCCGTCAAATCAATGTCGCTCAATAGTTTGTCCGTGAATTCATTCAGCAAAGGATCATCGAAGATGCCTGAGAAGCTGTCCAGGACATCCATCAGAGGGACGCCCCAAGAAGTCACCAGGCCAGATGTCAAAGCAGAGTTTTCAGCAACCCAACGAGTAGTATATCACATCTAAGATGGATGCTATTAACTAGCTGTTATTTGGACGTCAATAAAAAATAATAACGCTCCAGTAAGTTGAGAATCCATAATAGTAGTGTATTTGTTGTCCTTTTCTGATTTCTGCCTGGACACACGTGTCGTCTCTCAGAGGCCTCGACTCGTATCACAAGAATATATCGGAAAGAAGGGGACCCAACCACCTTAGAGTTAGAACCAGGTAATGTGGAAATAAGAGGAAAATACGTGAAAAACTGACACAGCCCATCATCATGAGAAAAATGTGCTCTCCACTATTTCGGGCCACTGGAGAAGGACAGTCAACTTCTGAAAGAATAGCTCCGTTTCTTGTACTGAGCGCAAAATTGTTTAAGCAAAAACAACGTTGATCAGGCATCTACCGCTTCTAATACGCCGCTGCTCACCTGGCCTTACTGTGACGTAATTATAAGTTACGAACCACTACGTGGGTCCGCTTGATATCCGCTTTTGTCGGATGCAACACCGCGGTTGATATCACCTTCGTCTTGCGTTTCCTAACTTCTTCGTAGATGTCATGATCTCCATTAGGATCTATCACGTTTTCTTAAGAGAATGTGAGAGTCCGAAAGAGAACTTTTTCTGATTTGTTTCATTCAGAAAGCTGTCGACCTGGTTAGCTCTGGATAGACTCAATACGCATCGCTGTTCTCATCCTGAGAGCAAATTTGTGCAGCACTTTATTTGAGTCATAGCACCAAATGTCAAGAAGAAATGGGGAGTGTTGGCATCGCACGCGACCCTCCATGTGGTCTGTCCCAGATAATACCATTTCCGTCACAGATACCATCTGGTCGTACAAGCCACCTATTTTTGGTGCGGATAACTACGTGTCCTCAAATAGGGGCCGTTGTCCCTATACATCCTTGGCCTAATAAAGCCAGTCGACCGTAGCCAGATTTGAAGAGGGAGTTAATCGATATTTAGGAGTAATGACGTGGATCATTGCCAATCTGTCAAAGTTAACTTGAGTGCTCGTAGTTTCTGGGGTCAAACATTTCTTGCATTACAAATCAAAGGATGGTTGTTCTTCCAGGAGAAATCCAGCGCGACTTGGCACTAAAATCTTTACAAACGATGCGAGTACAGTGTGTAAAGTTATACAAATGGGTGTCTTGAAAAAGCCGCAGTACCTTTAGCAGAAATTTGGAGCGTATTAGCACGTTTACTTTTCAACCAAAGTGCGCTATGGCGTTTCTTACGGAGGATACGTTTACTTAGTGGCCACAAAGTGGTGCAAAAACCGGTGGTGTGCAATTCCGAAATTCTAAGCATATTTCAGGCATTGTTGGTAGTGCGAGGAGATTTTGTTTTTTTGTGTGTGCTAATTTGGTCCTGTAAGTGAAACCAATCTATGCTGAAAAGCCGAGACGCACTGTACAGCACTGTTCCTATTGGGAATAATCAGCAGTGCGCATCTCACGAAACTCTGAAGAGTCTCGAACCCGCGACCTCCCGGCTAGTAGTTTGAACACTTGACCGTTCGGCCACGAGTGGCTGATCAGCAGTGTGATTAACTCGCACTTAGACAGGATATAGCGCCGCTCATCCTTCAATCACGGGATCCACATCACCCGGTCACACGTGTTGACTGGCTCCTCGAGCAACGACTTCTCAGATAGAATTTTCACTCATCGGGTGAAGTTTATTCTTCCACTGAGCTACTTATAGAACTCTCCGGAGTTTCGTGAGATGCGTACTGCTGATGCTTTTCAATAAGAATGAAACAGCTGTAAAGTGATTCTCGGCTTTTCAGAATAGATTGGCTTCACTTAAAAGACGGAATCTCCACAAAAATATATCAAACACCACACAAGGTAACATTTTGTGTTGTCACAGCAAAATGATGTTCTTGGTTCGAAAAAGTCCTATAAAACGTGACTACAGCACTAAAAGCCATATCAGTGAATTTTCTGGCAGTGTGGGAATCAGCTGAGAAGTCATCGTGTCAGAAGGGCTTGATAAACTATCGTCAGTTTTTAACTTGGCAAGGTTTCCTTTCTGACACAAAAGCTTCCTCAGACCAAGTGAAGATTTTGCGTCAAGCTCGGAACGCTGCCCCTAATGGCTTACCAAGCCCTTCCGAGAAGAATGTCCCTGTTCTTAGCAGGTCTAAATTTCTCTTGTAGAGAGCAGGGAACATGTGGTAGAAATCAATAGAGTTACTTGTGTAACTGAAAAATCATGGTTAGAACTAAATAAAGGTGTCTCCTTAAAGAGAATTTCATCAAAATCCTTGTGAGCAACTTACCACCGTCGACGAGTTCGGTCATCAATGCCAAGGATCGCAAGGAGAGAGATATTTGGTTTGGTAGAATTCAAGTAGTCAAGTGAGAAAGCAAGTAAGTGGACGAGAAGTAATTTAAGTAGTATGATACCGAACTGGAATAGTGGAAGAATGAATGACTCAGAGAATGACAACGTGAAATGTGTGCATTCGAAATAACATTTCTGGTGCTTTGCAGGAATTTGGTTGGCTCGTTGGTTGCCGCAACAAGACCAGAAAATAAAGTTTCAGATAAGTTTGCATCTGGTTGGCATGTATTTCTGATGCAAAAGTATTGACAAATGGTAATTTTTAAACCCAGGGAAACAAATCAGCACCCAGCCTACGTATGACGCTAAGAAACATACCCTATGAACTTGTAAACGGCCGATAGAATGAAAGTTTCGTTTTCTAGAGAAACCTGTACTGAATCAATTGCAGGGGGAGGGGGCTAAAAGTAGAGGAGTAAAATCTATAAATGTTCAATACAAACTTCAGTTGGATAGGTTTGTACGGTACGATGACTTGGGATCAGACTGGCAACACTGCCCCTCCGAGACTGGTCGGATCAGGTCGTACTCCGTGAGTGGCATAACGAAAGTAAGAAAATCTTATCACATCACCAAGAAACTAACCTGCGCTGAAAGCTGTATGAGACTGGAGTTGAATTAACAGACTAGCTATTCGAAACTTTACACTGGACGCAGCATTTCACTGAGAGTGGAATAAGATCTACAACAACAGTGTAGAACGAGTTATCAAGTTCATCCCGCTGTTACTGACAACTCGGTTCAGAGAACAAGGTTCTGAGTTCAAGTAGAACATAAGGTTGACGGAAAATCGGGTACTGCGCCCACCTGATGAGCTCCAATAGGGGGAGAAACCGATCGTGGGCTTTCGACGAGTTTTCAGCAACCTTGTGAGTAGTTTCTTTTATGAGAAGTTTCAGATCAGTTTTAATCTGTTTTGCATGTGTTTTTCGGTGCAACAATACTGACAAATGATAATTTTTTAAAGCCAGGAAAACAAATCAGCACACAACCTACGTATGATGCTAAGAAACTTATCTTATGAACCTGTAAACGGCCGATAGAATGAAAGTTTCTTTTGCTACGGCGAACTGGAGAAACCTGTAGGGAATCGATTGCATGGGAGGAGGATGGAGAGGGCTAAAAGTAGAGGAGTTAAACCTACGAATGTTCAGTACAAACTTCAGTTGGACGGTATGATGAATAAGGATCAGACTGGCAACACTGCCCCTCCGAGACTGGTCGGATCAATTCGTACTCCGTGAGTGGTATAACAAAAGAAACGAAACCTTATCAGATCACCAAGAAAATAATTTGTGTTGAAAGCTGTATGAGAGTAGAGTTGAATCAGTAGGCTAGTTATTCAAAGTGGAATAAGATACACAACACCAATATAGAACGAGTTCTAAAGTTCACTGCGCTGTAACTGATGACTCAGTTCAGGGAACGAGGTTCTGAGTAATGGCGGACGCGTTGTGTGCACTTATAACCAACAGGTAGTACCGTTCCATGCATAGCAAAACAATCTGAGGTAGTAGCGTTAGGCTCTGAAAAGAAATTCGTGATGTACACCTGATGCGGCGATAACATTCGCACAAGCTTAAACACTGGAAAAGGCATACGAATTGAAGTGAGGGTGTGAAATCGTTCAGCCGTAGCACTCTTTCGGTGCCAAGCTGCCATGCCATCCAAAGGAAGCACGAAGGCTGGGATACTGCCAGGTTGCCCAAGCCTAGACAAGGGAAGTTAAGGTGCAGAGATCGGATTCGAACCATGGACCTTCCGGTCAGTAAATTCGTGCTCTAATCACTTGGTCCATCTCGCCCCCGAGGGTGTGAAATAGCCGGGATTTACCACGGAAAAACTACACAAACATCGTAGCTGGACATTTGACACAAAATATGAGTCAAACTTTTAGTATTCGGAAATCATTTTCTTAACATAAAGACAAAAGACTTGGCCTAGGGAAGTTTCCCCACTTTCTGCGGTTCATATATCCGCAGCATTTGGATGCTTGAGTAACTGATGTTATTCAACCTGAAATGTGTGCCCTACTCGTGATGAGTCATTAGATATGCGATTTGAATAACATTCGTAAAATTTCGAAAAATTACTATTTCTGAATAAAGCAAACCAAAGCCTGAAAGAGGACCATATGGCTAACAAAAACTCACTTTAACTACTGTGCCAACTATTTTGAAATAGTTAGTAGAGAAATCACTGCCGATGAACTTTTGGGTTGTCAAAAGTCTGTAACACTTTTCTGCCTGCACGTCTTTATCACAAACCCTCAGTTTTACTTCCTGAAAGGCACTGGTGGAAGGAGGCTAGCGATTACGGTTGCAACCTACTAGACACGAAAGTGAGCACCTCACATGCAGAGTTTTTGAAAAGTGAACATTCGCAAGTGTCCTCTTGAACTTTCCTAGATGTTCATTGAATATCAACGAATATAAACAAACGCTGAAAAGCGACTCTATAATTTCTACAATGATCTTTACCTTCCGTCAGATATGGAGTGGAATCTGGATACCGAGCAAGAGACTACTCGCGTGCTTCGTCAGTAGTATAGGCCAACACAGGTATAGTTCCGGCGGCCGAACAAGTTAAAGGTTGGCCCTAAGTCCGAGTGCTTTCAGTATGGAGTGAAAAATGAAAATCCTACCCACACAAAGGGCGTACTTTAAGCAGTGGGGGCATGAGACAACAGTTAGCCCCTTGAAAATGAAGGAATCTCATGAAGCTGGCTCCACATAGCAAGCGACTAGTCGACAGACCCTACCGAGGCCTTTCTTCTGGATTCTATAAATTTGAACCATTAACTGGAAGACAGCATATCCAAATAGTTGACACCATTAAATCATGCGTTATTTCACCGGTCATGACACATTAGTCAAAAACATTCTAATGGTACGAAGTTTTGAGTGGCACACGACGTCTGTTTATAGACAACCAAGTGCAACAATTTAAAACCTCCCTGTAACCTTAAGGTCAAGCAGCGGACCAGCTCGCTTTTAGGGCAACCTGCCCTCCCTTAAAGAATCCTTTGCTCTAGGTGATGAGGCTAAGAAACAGGACTTTGTCGCTAGGCACAATGTATAGATATCTTTTCAGTTCAACAACCCTAGAGTATCATTGTTGGATTCTTGTTCGTTAAAAACTTGCGCTGCGTTTGTAACCAGAATGATTCCACGCCTCCAGGAGAACGCAAAAGGACCAACGGCACGGGTTCCGATGTGAGATTCTAGAAATATGGTTGAGAAACGCCCTAAAACACAGTGGTTCCTCGGAAGAAATTAACTATAGCGACATATTGAGTGAATGAGTTTTTATTAAGGACCATGATATACGTGGAGACATCGTTCTCCTAATCGAGGATGTTCTCACAGGTACTTTCCACCGAAGAATGCAATAACGTATCGTGTGTACCTTCTGGGAAGTCTGACTAAAAACCGACTCATTTTTACTCCATGTCCGTTGATTATAAGTGTCCATCAGTAAATTTTTCCCGGAGCAAACATTGCTGGAGCTTTCCCAGAAGCTACAGGATAGGACGAGTCCAACCAAACATGGGTTTGGCCACTTCGAAAATACGGAGTGCAGTTCCTGAATCTGGTGCCATTGAGGAAGATCGTCGGTCCCACTGAGAGACAACCATAAAAGTTCGAGGTGAAACTTGAAAAGTTTAAAATTTCGGAGTTTGATAATAACACAGGGACGCTTAAGTAGAAGGCTAATCATTTTTAGAAAAATATCGTTAGCAGCCATATTGGAATCACAACCAAACTGAACTGCTTGTACAGCTTCGGCACATTTGAGTAATTTCCCAGTGTTTGATGACGAAAAGTCACCCCTAAACGAACTCCAGTGAATATACGTATGCACTACGCACAAGGTTGCTGATAAAGATAGTACACGAGAGATTCGGCTAGGTTCCAGATGCGTCTCTCGAATGAACCAAATTAGTTTGCAAATGAGTGTATTTCGCTAATTTCGTGCAATTTGGTTTCAAGTAGAACATAAGGTTGACGGAAACTCGGCGACTTCTCCTACCTGATAAGCCTCAGTTTGGGCAAAACCGGTGGTATGCTGTGGAAGAATTTTCAGCGACGTTATGAGTAATGTATTACGACAGTGCTCTCGATCTTAAGGACGTTCAGTCAGCTCCGTGTAGGTGAGTAACTGCGTGGTTCAAGGAACTAATCGGTGCCGCGCTACATTCCCAACAAATAATGTTCTAGATTTTAGCTGGACACCAAAAAATTGCTGACATGACGACACTCCAAGCAGTGTAGCTAAAAATATGTCCAAAATTGTGTATCAATCTTTGTGCTGTCTGTTGTTTTTTTGCTGGAAAGATCGTAACTGCAGCGGAGGAGGGTCAACACACTGTGTCAACATCTAACAGCTTACAAAAGTTTCACTCCACGAGCTCGGTGCGACGTTTGCCCGGATAAGACTTCAGATGAGTTGTAAATTAGTCATTACGAGGATCCGGGGCAGGTGGATTACTTCGGTTTCTGAGAATGGACGTCCTTTCCGGAAAACACAGCCCTCTCCGTGATTCCAATGACTTACTGCACTCAACCAAAGCAAAATTCATCCTTGACATAAAATATGAGCGAATATTTGCATGCTAATGCAGCCTTTCGGATGATGAAATCAATAAAAACTTATGAAAGTTACGACCGGATAACTTGGATGACTGCTAGACGTAATGCACTACTCACAAGGTTGCTGAAAATTCTTTGACAGCCCACCACAGGTTTTGTCCTTCTTGGGGCTCATCAGGTAGGCGCAGTCCCCGAGTTTCCGTCAACTTTATGTTCTACTTGAAACCAAATTGCACGAAATTAGCGAATATACACTCATTTGCAAACTAATCTGGTTTTTCGAGAGACTCACCCGGAACCCAACTGAATCTCTCGTTTGTGCTATTTCCAGGCAGCTGGATGCGCTGCACCAGGCCGCTTCATGTTCCAGTTGGTACGATATTCGAGATATCGCGACACTTTGTGTGAACATACTGCACTACTCATAGGGTTGCTGAAAACTTTTCGACAGCAGTTTTGTCCAGACTGGATGGACAGGTTCTCAATCCTGGGTATAATGATGTTGCTTTTCGGCGCGTACTGATGTGGAATCTTCTCCACATACGAGTGAAAAAGAACACCTGATGTTTTTTGAAAACAAAACCAATACTCGGGATACACTGACGAGAATCATAACACCAATGTGTAAAATCGTTTTTGTTTTGAGTATCAACATACCATAGAAACATTACATTTCACGCATACACGATCAAACCTACCTTCCTCCACACATGTCAACATTTGCATGTTTAGGCGGGGCGGGCAAGATCCTTCGTGAGTGAATGGATTCGATATTCTTTCATTCTAGGTAATCACGGTAAATTCAGACGAATGCCAATGGACTTACGTGCTGTTTTTTACGCGTGGAGAGTTTTAGACGAACCAACCAGTCAGCCAAAATCACAATGTGTGAGCCTCGAAAAACGCATTTCATATAAACCCTGTCAGGAAGACCTAAATTGGTATTTTCTCCAATGCTGAAGCAAAAACGCCAAACTGTGGGGTTGAGCAGGTCTATCATAGCAACCGTTGCCTATCTCCGACAGCTGCTCAGTGCAATCTAACATACTCACAGCACAATTATTCATATTGGTACATATTTTTACATTTCTAAATCACTGCTCTCTGAAGGCTTACCCACTAGCGCACAGCTTTGTTCTTTGTTATTGCAGTTGCACATTCAGCGGAAGCAAAATTAGGGCAAAATAGTTATGATCCCTTAATGGTCACTTGTCGCGAGAGTTCACGCCAATTTTATTTGTCAAAAGTGTACATACTATGCATATTATATTATACTATAATAGTGTTTGATGTAGTGGACAAATTGAATGCTTGACGCCTAAGAAAACTTGCCAAATTATGAAACAAGTTTCACGTCACCAGAATATATCATGTTTGTAGTCAGACCATACAAACACACGGTAGGAATCCCCCCTAGGAATTCTTTCTCCGACATGTTTTTGTGTTTCAAATGAGGAGTGACAGTGTTTTAGGGTCAGGGTTAGGTGCAGATGAGTCAGCAGCACCAGCATCACCGACAGCATGACATCGGTGTTCAACACCGACGCTTCACTGCCGTACAACCATGACTTATTTGAAAGCCTTATTGTAAAGAAAAGAATAAAGGT
>NW_008751777.1:490206-520789 GCF_000715545.1 Opisthorchis viverrini | reverse complement strand
TTAGCGAACGCGGCCCGAGCCTTGCAGATTCGTGCATTCACCTCATCTGTCACACTGCAATCAGAACTAATACAGCTTCCAAGGTACGTAAAACGCTCCACAACTTCCAGTGCCTCCCCCTGGGTCGTAATTGGCGTGTTCAGTGACTGCACGTCCACAAGCATGACCTTACACTTTGTGGGTGCAAAATGCGTACCAAAGGACGGGATGACTTTGGTCAGTTCATCCAAGAATACTTGCGCCTTTTCCTCTTCTTCGAACATGAGAACGATGTCGTCTGCATATTCCAGATCGACAAGGTTTTCTTCACTGGCTATTTGAACACCAGGGTTTTGGAGACCCTCCAGCGTTCGTCTCATTATTTCATCGATCACAAAGTTAAAAAGGAATGGAGAGAGTGGGCATCCCTGACGGACACCGCTTTGTGTGCGGAAACTTTTGGAGAGCTCTCCGTACACTCTCACACGTCCGGAAGTCTGAGAATACAAAGAACGTATTATGTTTACAAACTTCCGGGGCATTCCTTGGTTGGCAAGCGTCTGAAGAAGAGCAGACCGATCAACCGAGTCGAATGCGCCTCGGAAATCCAGGAATACTTGTATTGCAGGGCGCACATTCTGTGGAGAGAATCTGATTAGCAGCTTCACGATCAAAGCATTTTGTGAAAGGGTGTCTTGATTCTTTACCCTACACAATGGGTGGTCTTCAAGTCCCTCTGGTGACAAACCCGCAGCCGGTAACAAGCTGACTGTCTGACATTATTGTAGAACGCGACATGAAGTGCAACTTACCAGACACTGAGACATTTTATTGGTACATTTTTTAAATAAGAATTAGTCACATATATTAAGGCACCTACTCCACTATAACTTACTCAGTTTCATCATCACACTATTGTTCTTAACCCCATTTCTTATCACTTTTGTTTAGAAATTTCGAGGAATTTTAGGTTAAATAGTGACCCCTTCCTCTTTGTTGGGCAACTGCCTCTGTGGAAGAGCGTGTATATTAAAAATCAGGTATGGATAGCTTTTCNATGGATGGATAGCTTTTCTATAAATAAACGTACAAAAGTCTTGAGATATCACAGATATCCGTGAGGTTGAAAGGTACAGTCGTGCCCAGTCCCCTCTTGGAACATGACTGATATGCGAAGACAGCAACTGGCAGGCACGTCGCTGTGAAACAAGTCTCGGCTTCAGAAAAGTTGCACTTCTTTGTTTCTCTTGGCCGCAGACTTTAAAATCACAAGTTAACTGCTGTTGTATGATTTTATTTTATTTTGCGATATACATGTATGTCCACAATTCCATAAACATTACGGCCTTATGGTCTTTTGGCCGTTGGATTGCAAACGTTTTATCACCAATCGACGTGACATCGTCAGTGCAGGTTTGACGACGATGTCACCTCGATTGGTGATGAAACGTTTGCAATGCAACTGCCGAGCTCGGCAAACAGACCAACAACCGCGCAGCGCACCCGAGCTACCTGCATTCCACAACATCCTCGCTGGACTATCAGCTCCGCGTTCGCCGATCTGAAGCCGCACACATCCTGTATTGTTCCGACCTGTTGTTTTTTGGTTGAACTAATACTGTGTTAACGAAAATTGAATGCGCGGGTTATAAACCGACGCGTAAAATCTAGTTTGGGCTAATTAAAATTATTCGTGAGCAAAATGTGGCGACGGGCCTGGTGGCCACCTATTTCAAGACGCCATCTTTGAGTGACGAAACCTCCCTATTTACGCAGTTTGGAAATGATCGAAACAGACTCCCCTTATGGGTGTTGTTCTGCACAGGACAACCAAATTTGACGCAGTTTCGATGAACAAAAGGGTCCACTCAATCGGCAACATTTCCACTCAGCACTTCTCCGCACGTGTCTAAATGTCGTCTGAAATACCTGAGCTTCGCTCAAATTAATCATCATGTTATTCTATGTTCCACTGAGAGAATCTCGTATGTCTATTCGATTTCTTTGTGCAGTAAAGTGGGGAGCATTTTATCCGGCAATAAATGGAATAACTGTTTCTGTGATAATTCGAGTGCTTTTTTATCTTGGAAATATCTTGGAAGTGTGACGAATGAGCATAAAAGTTACCGGGGCATCGTGCGATGATTCGGACAAACTAATCACATCGCACAAGCGTGAACACTTTCGCCTGTTCAGACTTGAAAATTCACATGCGCCCAACATGCCATGGTGGTAGCACTTCGCCTGTCAGAAGTTCGGGGTTCAAACCCGGCACGGCCATTAGATATGCACTACTGATGAGCCCCGATAGGAGCGAAACTCGAGCCCAGTGCTTCTCTTTGGTGTGGACTCACCGAAATAATTACTTCAGAACAGGAGGACGACCGTTCAAATGGGAGTGGTGTGAAGATGAACGTAAATTGAATAGTCAGTGTTCATTGTATGACTCATTTATGGTCTTTTATTTTAAAATCTACCGCACCAAAGGAGGGAAGCACTGGACTCGAGTTTCACTCCCGTTAGAGAGTCCAATCAACACTGCAGAGCCATTGGCCGTGTCGGGGTTTGAACTCCGCATTTGCGAGGCAAGCGTGTCACTACTACCACACCAGTGCACACTGAAGGCACACTGAACAGGTGAAAATGTTCGCGCTTCAGTGATGTGAGGGGAACGGCTGACACCTCGATCCAGTTGGTTGTATCGATCGACTTGTTTGCCAATGAGGACTTCCCAGTCAGTTACAGATGCACGAAACTTGCTGAAAACTTCATATTTCAGGTGTTGGTGTTTGCGGGGTTTGTAGAATACAACACTCATATGACTATATTATTTACTGGATGACCAATATTGTGCGAACAAGCTAACTTCCAATAAAAAATACAACAGAATTCGGCTTGTTAGATGCCACATCAGGTACGGGCAAGCGTGAATAGTACGCATGTATTGGGAAACACTACGCTATTACACATGAAGCTAATGAAGGTTACTAGTTCACTAGAAATTTACGTGAGCCCGAAGAGGTTTCTGTTTCGAGAGTTTTACAGGGCAATGTGCGACAAATGGACATCGATCTGCTCGAATCAGCCTTTGGTTGCCTATCCACATATGCCTCTTTCCGGGATGGCAGTTAGACCGACTAACGATGAGTGTCTTAATGGTAACCGGATGCGTCGTTTTAAATGTACTGAAAAGGGGATAAACCTACCAGCTATTTTTTGTGAAATTTTGATAGAGGCAAAGTAACATTTGCAATACTTATTTATAACTAGTAGTTTTTTGGGTTGCGATTGAGATCCGATTTTGCAAATGCTGATAGAACGAAGTCTCCACACGAAAAATACTGTTATCCGGAATAAACTTACCTGCAATTTGTCATTTCCATGGCGTATGGAAAAATAAATAACTCTTTAGGGAAAAAGTAAAGCCATGACATCCATTTAATTAACAGGAGATTGAAGAAACCGCTGAGTATATGTACCTACATTTGAAAACAAAGAATTCGGATGAATAATTCACCTGAAAATTGCAAGTAGCCCTTCCGTTGATCAAGTGAATGTTTAAGTAGTATGTACCGTGACCCACAGGTCAATTAAAACGTTACTTTAGCAGTCAAAAATAGCACTCATTTAAAGTACTGAGATCTGCGTTTCAATAGCCTTCAATATGAATAAAATTTGGGATCCAGAATTCCAAGTCTGCGCCAGGGATGTTTTAAGACACTTACGGTCATTTTTGCATTTACCTCCTGTGTTGCAATAAAGGAGATTAGATTGATGTTGATTAGAACTAGCGTTCTCCAAATCACATATCCCCCAAAGGCAATGATGTACCTGAGATTAAAAAAAACTTGCACGTTCGATATTCATCACGTTTACCAATACTTCCCACGTGATGAAGTGACGCAATCAAAATAAGACTTGTACTTTTATGCAAAGCTTGCGAACAAAGTACTTTTTACTGTCTCCAGAGTTAAACTAGTGTGAATATAATCGATATTTATCTCACAGTGTTTTATGGAATTCCAAGGAGTCAATTTTTCTCAGCTAAACTTTGAGGCATCTGTTTCAGAATAAAGGAACACTAAAACTGCTTGGTCTAGAAATCATGCTTCCATATCTTATCGTCCACGGGACCGATAAATGCCCAGCAACCGAAAGGGGAAAATTACCTGTAATTTAGCGAATTTACACTCATTTGCAAACCAATTTGGTTTTTCGAGAGACTCACCTGGAACCCAGCTGAATCTCTCGTTTATGTTGCTCTCAGAACCAAATTAGTTTGCAGATGAGTGTATATTCGCGAAGTTCGTGCAATTTGGTTTCAAATAGAACATAAGTTTGAGGGAAACTCGGGAACTGTGCCTACCTGATGAGCCTCAACAAGGACGAAACCGGTGGTGGGCTGTCGACGGATTTTCAGCAACCTTATAAGTAGTACGTTACAAAGACTACCTGTAATTTGTTCGAATTACTCAACATTCTTGAAAACACGCAGTTTGTTCGTTATAAATTTGTGTATTAAGAGCCCATCCAATATCAAACTAACCAAGAACCTTTGCCCGAAACTGACCTACAGAGAGAATAAATGTTTCACATTCGTTAGACAGTCCAATGAGTTCCTTTTTACGATTACCACAGTCGGAAAATATTTCACAGAATGTGTCTGCCTGATGTGCGGGAAATTCGATATTTAAGCTCACCCACTTTTGAGCAGGTTTTTAATTTTTTTTGAAGATTCAGAAACAAATTGCATAACATTTAGCAAAATTGATGCCTTTGGAGAGTAACAACCTTTTGCATTTTGCATTTCTGTTCAACATCATTTTGTCGTGTCAAATAAAACGACAACCTAGAGAATCCGGACTCTTGTAACTTTGTTGTGTTACCGAGCAACAAAATATGAGATGAAACTCACGTTTCAGTAGGCATGACTGGACTTGAATGGATCAAATTGAGTGTATGATTAAGGGCTTCAATAATATATTTGTCGCCCACTAGTTGGACAGACAGCAAAAGCAGACATATTGATCAAATCATGTCAGCGTGCAAAAACCAAAAACCATAAACACCAAAGAAAGCAAAAAGTACATTTGTGCTGCAATGTTTACTGTTCATCCGGAAAGATACTATGGAGGTTCCATACAGTTAGAACACAGTGGCAACACACCGGCAAGCGAACGAGTAGAATTCACACCAAGGCAAACCCTTCGCATAAACCCACAATTTGACGCGATCAATAACCGGAGTTCTTTTTTGAAACACGCATGCAGTTCATCACGTGTTTATCGTTCGTAAGTAGTAGCCACCAGGTAATCGAATGAGAGGATTTCATCCGCATGGGTTACTCGTTGTCAGCTCAGCTGCCATGCTATTGGTGGATTCTCATCATAACTGAAGGTAGAACTTCCTGTGTGATGGTGATACTACTGATGTGAGTGGCATACGAGTAGTATGTTTTCTCATAAATCCGCTTTGCGTCTCTTGAAAAATAAGATCTATTACGGAATTTGTCGAGTCGCTCTGTAGCAATTGCTTGCAATCGAGTAACAGTCAATGAATATCCAGGAAAGTTCAAAAAGGCGCGTTTAAGGAGAAGATGTATATTCAGTTTATGTAAACAAGAAGCATATGAGAGTTTGCTCCCCTGTCCATCACTCTGTAACTGTTCAGTTGGAATCTTCTAATAGACAGTTCCGCAGCGAAGACCTTCCTTTCACTGGTAGCGCACCTAGTATAAGTTAATCATAAAGTAACTGAAAACTTTCCGACAGTCCGCGACCGATTTCGTTTTCCTTGGGAGTCATCAGGTAGGGCAGTCCCCGGAGTTTCCGTCAAACTTATGTTCTACTTGTAACCAATTTGCACGGAATCAGCGAATATACACTCATTTGCAAAATAATTTGGTTTTCGAGAGACTCAGCTGGAACCCAGCTGAATCCCTCGTTTGTGATGTCCTCAGGCAACTGAATGTGCTGCACCAGGCCGCCTCACGTTTTAGTAGCTACGATATTCGAGATATCGCGATACATGTATAGACGTAATGCACTACTCATAAGGTTACGTCTTCGTCTCAGTTTTTCTGATGAGGCAATAATACTCCAGGTGCAAAAACCTAAATCGAATACACCGGCGAGTGAGTAAAACTGGCAGCCAACACCTCATGACCACCAAAGAACCTGCGTGCATTCTAAATGAAAATAACTTGCGTTCGTCCACACCGGATTAAATCTTACCTTCTCCCGATTTTGACGAATCTTTTATTTTAGAAAAAAAACATTGCTTTGTTGAATATAACAGTGCGTCAAATTTCGCATCCTTCTTTTTTCTGTGATGAGTTATTTGATTAGCATGGACTACTTAAGATGGCATATAAGTATAACGTTTCGTCGCACAAAGGACGCACCAAGAGAATCAAGTATTTCGATTAAATAATCATTTTCTAACTAAATTAGCAATAATCATGTTCCTGAAATGCGTTGGCCACTAAGCGTGACAACACAAAGATTCATATGCAGCGTAACTGGAAATTCCAGGACCTATTTTGGCCCCAAGTGCCGAGTTACATTAGCTAATCGTGGGTCTAGGAGTTTTGTGTACTCATGGTTGGTACTGACTACCTGCGACGTATACTGAGTTGAAATAATCCTCTGAGTTAGCTAATATCAAATGGATTGAAATGGCGCCAAATGTTCCATAAATAGCAAAACCTAACTTGGTTTCTGTCCAAGGAGGTTTGGAATAATTTAGCAATGTTTCACAAGCAAGTTAAAGGCACATGGTCGCAGGTAAAACTTACACATCTGCAGACAATTCTTCACTTGAATGTAAAAAAATCCCATGCGTTCGTTGTTAGATATATAAATGTGGGTTATGTATAACCTTGATTAGAAGCCTAAAGTCGCCCTCTTCGGGCCAGTGTTTGTCGTTGGAGGTTTACATTTAACCATACCAAAAATAGTGTCTTTTGTTGCGGTTGCCACGTTAACAATAAGTTATGTGGATTAATCAGGCTGGATGAACCAACACAAGACCGCGCCGGCTTTCAATTGTTTCATCTTTCTGTTTAGAAGTCACTGTACGGTCATCATTCTCTCTGGTTCTGTTTTCATTACAACTTTCAACAAAACGCACGAAACGATCGGAAGCACCTGAATAAACGTACAATTGAACAGTGCTTTCACTCAGCATTTGGAAACATTCAGTCACATGGCTGACATTCGGTTTCAACTGAACACTCGGAAAGGTCCAGTCGAATGTTAGACCGGAAGAATCCTCAAAGCACAGCACACAAACGATGTGAACATCCCACTCAAAAGCTGCCCCTACTCAGTTTTCATCTAGGACCGGATTAAAAACTCACTTTTTTCTAGGCACTGTTCCAGTGAACGATCTTGTGTAAACAAGTAATGACGCAACCACGTAGACAATTATCTCGTGACGTGTGATGATAAAAGATGGATAGAAAAATGAATTCACAACGTTTTGGGACGTAAACTTCATTTTTCTGAGGTCAACAACTATTGATCAAAGGTCATAGTGACTTAGCTATTCCTCTACAAAATACATACAACACAGTTTCGAATGTATACCGTCATTGTATCAAAATCATGCAGAAATTTGGGCGATAAACCTTTTTGTTTCAGAATTCGGCAACAGGCTGAGAAATGAAACTAGCGTACCAGTGAATACGTAAGTTTACAAATTTGAAAATTGACTTTGTTGGGCTTCATCCCTGTGCTCACATGTGAAAGTTGCTGCTGTCTGAGAAAATACAACTCACTCTTAAGTTGGACTTCTCCTAAAAAGGGAAAACTTGGAATTAAAGATTTCTTACTGAAGGGGATATTTCACATTTATTTCAGGTGAAACCGTTTATATGCTAGACCTCTGGACTCACACCTGTATATGCTATATTACGAAAGTAAAAAGTTGGCTGCATAGGAATTCACATTTCCCCGGAAATCGTGATCACTGCTTTGATACTTTTAACGTTACTGAGTTGGGCTGCTTGAGGCCGCAACGTTTCAAACACGACAGCAAGGCCACGAAAGTTAGGAGTGATCGATTAGTTACTGGGCTTCTCAGGAATGAATCAATGACTAGCAGGTTTTCAAACTATACCTTCGGCTTGCTTTTATTGATCTCCCGTCTATGTGTGTCAGATGAAACTAATCAAGGTCTCGCCAAGATCTGGGGCAGCCGAAAACGAAAAAAAAACATTTGCTGAAGAATGACTGCCGATTAGCCAGTCATCAAGCGCAATTTACAGACTACTGAAAATGCCAGTCAACGGTCGTTAGCCCACGAAATCTGAAAACAAATAGGGAAGATGGGCGTCCTCTCTGGATAATGGAAGGTACGTGTGCATGCTCCTTTTTAGTGCCTTATGGGAAAGCTAGATGTATGCATATTCCAGAG
Organism: Opisthorchis viverrini; assembly: GCF_000715545.1. Lineage (NCBI taxonomy): Eukaryota > Metazoa > Platyhelminthes > Trematoda > Opisthorchiida > Opisthorchiidae > Opisthorchis > Opisthorchis viverrini. Next base: position 512,392 of record NW_008751777.1, on the reverse strand, counting down.
CAGCACTTAGGTTGCCTAACTCACCACTGTACTGTCCACAAGTTGTGTTTGTTTTTTTATTATCATATTTTAGCTCACCTTAATTTTTAACGCGGATAAATTGAACCATCGCCTTTAGTGTCCAAAACGTACCAATCTCCACGCTGTCTCCCGAAAGAGCAAACAGGGTGAAGTTATTTTGTTTCCTTAAGAATTAAATTTGTCTATTGCAGGTCTCTTAAAATGTGTAGTCAAGTATGCTAAAAATTGTAAGATTTTGCGACTTGATTTCAAAATTTAGGCACCATTCGTGAGCTCTGGAAATCAATTTACCCAAAATATGAGGCGGTCCTCATGCAATTGCTGTTTATGTGCTCTGATTACGCGTTTGGATAATTCTCACACTACTCACCGAAAAACGCGGCAAATCCTGTGAAAAATGAATGTTGCACTCTTAAATTGTCATAACCACGCATTGTGGGTTTGTCAGTAGACAAGATTTATTTTTCGGATTTCTAAAAACGGATTCGTCTGGGGTTCGAGTCTGCGGAGCGACATTGGTCTATGTACGTTGTAAAGTAAGAATTGTTTCCTAATTTCACTGACCTTGAACATAACGATGATCTGGGCATTCTTCGACTTGATTGTATTGGACAAAATGAAACTGATAATGCACAACGCTTTAGACTACATAGTTTGTGGTCCAGTCAAAAAGGAAATTGTGCGCATTTAGATTTGTCGGAAAAATCTTTCCAGGGATCACCAAATTCCAAAAGACGTACGTTCTTGGTTACGTCTATTGGATGTCATCAATAAATGGAAATCGAAACAAAACGATTTGATAATATGCGGTAAGATATGACGTGTCTTCAAAGTAGCTGCCATTGTATGTTTTTGTAGTGCGCTACTCATAAGGTTGCTGAAAACTCCTCGGGTAGTAGTAGTGTATTAGAAAAACATATGTATCGCGATATCTCGAATATCGTAGCGACTGAAACATGAAGCGGCCTGGGGCAGCACATTCCGTTGCCTGGAAACATCAAAATTGAGAGATTCAGCTGGGTTCCAGGTGAGTCTCTCGGAAAACCAAATCAGTTTGCAAATGAGTGTATCTGGATAGCTGCCATTATCTTGGTCGTCTTGAATTTGCGCTCATGTTTCATTTTCTCTACAGCAGATCAGACACTGTTGAACAAATTTATGTCTCTATCAAACAGTGGGAAACATGAACAGGAATTGTGTATACACTAAGGTCCCTTTATAGGAGAGATGGCCAGGGAGCTTCACGCCGGAATCGGAGAGCACAGGAGAACAGGGCGCTGAGGAACGCAGATGAATATCGAGCTCTAGTGAAAGACTCGGGGATTGCGGGGCACGCACTGGACACGGGGAACAAAAAAGATTTTAAAATCTTTGAGGTTTTGAGGCGAGGACTACGGTCCACGCCACGGAGAGTGATGGCTGAGACGGTAGAAATCGCCAAGCATCCCAGGATAGGAGCGGTGGAAATGCCAAGGGTTTGGAGAACGAACTTAGATCAGTCGAGCTGACACGTCGTGGTGTGCGGTTATCAGAAAGAGGAGTGATCAACACAAGTAGGTCAGATCCTCCACCCCTACATCTGAAATGTTGGAGCAGTGACAAGCCCACGCCGACAAACTAGATCCGTCAGTGGCACTTAAGTCGAACGATTACTTGCAGCACCTTGAACTGGAAGGTTAAGAAACCAACCCCGATTACAAATACTTTGAAAAATTCCCCAAGCTCATCAACCGCAAGATCTATGCGACACTCAACACTGATCTAGTGCGCTAACATGAAGATGTCTTCGTGATCGATTCTCTGTCTGTCTTGAAACCTGACCAACTTGGTTACTTGTCCCGATGAAGCTTTTGTGTCAAAAGCAAAACGTTGCTCAAATAGGGAACTACCGATTTTTTACCAAGCCCTTCTGGAACAAAATTTAAGGACAACAATCCCACCAGAGGCGTAAATTCGGAATGTAAACAGTAAAGTGCGATTTTGATGTTTCGCTCATCAAAACCTGGCTCGTTGTGAAACGAAAATGACCGTGTGCTTGAAGTTGCAAGTGCAGCCAGCGCAAAACTAAAATTTCCTCGGTTCCCCGTAATGTCACTGAAATCACAGCAAATAATATTGGAAATAATTTTATCGCCACACCAGTTTTACCGACTTGAGGTTTCTTAAAATTCTATAAAACTATTTTCTCGAATATACTGCAAACTAGTTTTTTTTCCAGAGACTCACTTGGAACCCAGCTGAATCTCTCGTTTGTGATGTTCTCAGGCAACTGAATGTGCTTCACCAGGCCGCCTCATGTTTCAGTCGCTACGATATTCGAGATATCGCGATACATGTAAATATTTGTAATGCACGAAAGTTTCTGAAAAGCCATCGACAGCCGGCGTCAGGTTTCGCCCTTTTTGGGGCTCATCAGGTAGGCGCAGTCCCCGGGTTTTCGTCAACCTTGTGTTTTGCTTGAAACCGAACTGCACGGAATTAGGGGATATACACTCATTTGCAAACTAATTTGGTTTGACCCAAAAAGGACGGAACCGGTCGTGGGGTGTCGACGGATTTTAAGCAACCTTATGAGTAGCACATTGCAAAGATCGAAATTACTACTGCTAACGGCGACAAAAAGGGGGACAACAACTGGGTACAACAGCTGGAAACCGGTGATTTTTCGAGACGCTGTTGTGTTACCACACCGAATATAAATTTCTAAAAATCGAATGCTTTATCCTTATTTCAGTAGCTCTTTGGATCAGTTCAAATTCTGAAACTATTTTAGACCAATCAAAACGAACGGAAGGCCATGCCTGTGTTACTAAAAGAAAGCCCGTTAACATCAAGACTTCTTGAGTACAGACGTACCAAAGTGATACTGGAAAGCGATACAAACACCACATTGTTTGCGCGCTAAGCTCTGCTAACACAGGTTCCTACTTTTGCAAATTCACTGCGGACAAAATCACACATCAGGTTACTGCTCAAATATCCCCATGGTTTGAAAAAGAACACATTAATGTTTTCGGGTCTTCAGGTCAGTACATATCTAATGGTTGAAGTGGGAGCGAAAAATGAAATACGCTGCGAAGATTGTTTAGTGAAATGCAAAGCGTGGAGACAAGAGCGAGTGATTACCTGCGCCCCGCATATCGCATCTGGTTGGATGCTGTGAGACAGTCAAGAGGGCTGTTGAGTGGCTTGGCCGGTTGTCACATGACCAAGGCAGACTCAGCGTTCGTACGAAACGCTTTTGACAGCATAGTGCCGGGTTTCGCAGGCGTACAGTGACTGCCTCGGCCGTTGTCAAGCAACGCCGTTGAATAGATACTGGTAGTCTATTTGGCACGCGGTGAATGATTTGAAATGGCTCATTTGGAATGACTACGTGCCCGGTGGGATGGCTGAACCGTTGAGGTTAGTGGTATTCCGGTAAGAGAGGTGCTCGTGTATTCTCTTAGAAAGTTGCCGTATCGTGTGCCCAACATAATCTGTTGAACAACAGCAGGAGAAAGAATACACAACCATATTTTGGGTGAGGACTGGTATTTTGTCCTTGAGGTTCAAATTGAGCTAGGGGGTTGTTGTAAACCAAGACCGCAGAGTTCCAGCTAGAAACGTGCGTTGTAGGGATTGAGACCCATGGCGATTGACCATGTCCGTCAACAGATCGCCTTTATACGGTAAACTCAAGTATATTGCCTTCTTTCCAAAGGTTTTGATGGGCGGTTGGATTGGACACATTCTTGGTTATCACTGAAAATCACTCTGATAACTGAGGTACTGGAATGGGGCACTCTTTTGGTGGAGAGTCCCGTTCCCTTCTCTTCTCGTGTGGTCAGTCGTGCGTCCTTCAAACTCATCGACCTTCATAAGAACTGTTCTTGGTGGACACCATCATCGGTAACCCATAGTTAGAGCAAGTGTAGACGCTCCCATCACCCTCCTGGTCTTCATTTCCTAGCCAACCATATGCACGGTTTATCACACAAGTTCGAGTGTGTCAGAAACCTCAATGTAAATACTTTGCTACATATGGCTAAAGTTGAGAAATTCCGGTTCTTCGAGATGATGTTGAGGCTTCCTACCACTCCATACTCCAAGGGAAACTACTCACAAGGTTGTGAAAACTCTTCGACAACCCACGACCGGTTTCGCCTACCTGATGAGCCCCAAGAAGGGCGAAACCTGTCGTGGGCTATCGAAGTGTTTTCAGCAACCTTGTGAGTAGTTTCCCTTGTGAAAATATACTGCGATATCTCGAATATCGTGCCAACGAAACATGAGGCGGCTTGTGTACAGCACATTCAGTTGTGGAATATCATAAACGAGAGGTTCAGTTTAGTCTCTCGTGAAAACCAAATTGATTTGCAAATGAGTGTATTTAGCGAAGTAAATTGTAGTATTGTCCTCTCCTACAAGGTTAAATTGACTTTTTAATCTGTTCAACAGATGTAGCTACACTCTAGTGGTGACCTTCATGTTGGCATACCTTAATTTATGCACCGAGTTAGCTGATGCATCTCGGTTGACTGAAAGAAATTCACCATTACGGTCATCCACACGGAGTACTGCGAAGCACTCACAGGCCTTGAGCACTCTGGGAGTCAGACGATGCTCGGGGATCACATGATAATACCTAATAAAGTTAACGCCTTTCTGATTATTTTGCTTCCAAAACGGACCTTTTGTAACCTCATTTTACCCGAACGCGTTTGTTTGACTACGTTGTTATGGCGTAGTTTCTAGACAGCAAAGGCGTTTCACTATCGAAAATGGCTTGATTTGCTGTATTCTTTTGACCTTTGAATGTTTTCTAGAGGACTTCAATCATCCTCTGTCTTGCCAAGAAGCCCCAAAGAGTCGTGAAAGCCGTACGGATTCTCAGCTTCGCAAAAACATCCCAAAATGAAACAAACAGGTATGATCCCTTTCGTTTCCCTAAAATGGGGAAAATTTTAGCTGGTCCACTGAAGCATCTTCGATGTATCAGATCCATCTGAAAAAATGCTGATGATCAAGTGGGATAGAAAGAGGCAACGTGGGAGAGCGCTTTGAGACCCAATCTCGGCGGCGACCTATCTCGGGAACCACCCTTATAAGAAGTAATTACTGAACTTTGGTCCGAAAGTGCAACATAGCTGGATCTGTTTGGAGCGGCCCTGCACAAAGAGGTAGTCTCTCCAGCCAACGCTCCACATTGGAAATAACGTTTCATGGTGGGATCCACTTTCAGGAGTGGTCTCTGCCGGGTCGTTGGCTTTTCATTTTTGTTCCCACACACTATCTTTCTAGACTCAATGGATGTAAGGAAGCAAGTGAACAGATTGGAAAGAACGCAACACTGGGTTCAGGTAATCAGTGAAAGTTGGAGATTGTGCATGGTTCACGAAATCTATTCATTTGCACACCAATTTGGTTTCCATTGGAGACTTAAACGAATCCCAGCTGAATCTATCCCGTTTATGATGGTTCTCTTCGAATAAATCTGCTGCCCAATTGCCGCAGAGTGTCCTTCTTTGTGGTAAACTACTCACAAGGTTATTAAAAACTCTTCTTTAACGCCTGATTGGTTTCATCCTTGTCGCAGCTCCGCAGGTGGCGCAATTCTCTAGTTTACGTTCTACCTGGACCCAATTTGGACTGTTTTCGGGAAATACACTCAGTTGCAAATCAATTTGGTTTTCCCGAGAGACTCACCTACATCTCTCGTTAATGATATTCTTTACACGAGTGTGCTACATAAAGGCCGACTCGTGTTTCAGTCAGTTCGATACTCCAGGAATTCCAACACGTTGTTGTCCAGGCGTGTCGGATAATTTTTAGAAAACTTGTGGTGCAAAAGTGCAGAATTTTTGTAACCAGAACATTCTTAGAGCCGGACACTTGGGGTTGTCCTCGGGAACGAACGAACACCAGGATGCCTGGTCATGTTTGAGCTCATTTCAAGTCTGGAATTATCACAAATACATAAGTGAAACTGAGGAAACCAATGTGGCATATGGAAACTGCAAAATGAAAATTTTACTCCCCAAACCTGGGGACTTTGCACTGCTAGAATTGATGGGCCAGGTCAATTTGACATATGGCGGTCACCTTTGAGGAGCCATCTTTTTCGAGAAGCCAGCTGGTTAAATGCGCTGTAAATATCATCATAAACTTTTCTCCGCAGCAAACAACCAAAAACAACCGTAATTTCAAGTGGCATTGCAAATGGAAACCTGGCATTTCAACTCTTTTCTGAGCTTCTGGCTAGTGGAATAGATAACGCCGACTGTGGGAAAGTTCTGTCGATATGTCTTTGTGAACAGGATGTCCACCGGGCTAGGCAAGAAAGTCTATACGGGCAGACAGCTTATGCTCTCATATCAACACCTTCTGCTTGGTAGCGTGAAGGGACTGGCCCTCGACTGACAAAAGCTGCTGGTAGTTGTCAACAGTTGGACAAACCCAGACAGATAATTGTGTGAACATCTGGTACGAGTCTGGCTGATTTTATAGATGGCGCCGTACGCAAAAAAACAACAACCCATCTGCTGTTTTTCCGCACTGTCTACTGTTGAATACGGGTGAGGATTAATCACCGACAGAGGGGGGGGTGTTGGTGGTGAGAACGATATGCCTTTTCGAAAATTCAATGACTGTCATGCTCCGTACATTGAAGTAATCAGTCGGACATCATCACCGTCGTCTCCGGTGGATTTGCAAAAAAAGGACCAAGAGATTTGGCTAGACATGATGTGATAGACAACTTGGTTGATGTGTTTTCCAAATTGGGGTAAACGTGCACTACACAATACTTTTATCCATCTGTCCCACTACTGTAGGCGGATGCTAGTAGTAAGGGCAACAGAACCTTATTAGATGCTCTGCTGAACCGGAAATTGTTGAGTTAATCAAACTTGTAAGCGGATTAAAACAAAAATAGTCCTTCAGCCGCGACGCCCTTCTTATGCATAGCTTCCGTCAACTTGAAGGAAGCTGAAGTCGTAACAGGATCAATCGAAAAGTCAGGGTTGGGTTCAAACCACGGATCTTCTACTCGGTAAACTCATCGATAAGCATTGGTATGCAGCATCCGGCTTTATCAGAAAAAACGGGAAGCAACTAACTCCAGACATTCAACTAGTACTGCAGACAGTCCTCCAATCTCATAGTGTGAAACCTGTGCAAAAGGAAGGTGGCGATCGACTTTGGAAAGAAATCAGCCTATGCTGACAACCTGAGAAGTGCCGTACATCGGTTTCATTGTTTTTAGGGATTTTTGGTGGTGCGCAACTCACGAATCTGTAAACGGACTCGAACCCGCAGTCTTCAGCTGTTCCGTATAAGTGCAAGTTAAAACATTAAGCTGTCTGAATTCATATAAAAAAGATATTGCGCCCTCTGAAACGCTCTAACCAAACGAAAAACAGGAAGGAGAAGACTAGATGGGACCAAAATTCTGGGCATTAACTTTCCTAAGTATTACAGGACACTTCCTGAGGGAACACCACTTATAAGCTTGCTGAAAGCTCATTTGCAAACTAATCTGGTTTTCCGAAAGACTCACCTGGAACCCAGCTGAATCTCTCGTTTGTGATGTTTCCAGGCAGCTGAATGTACTGCACCAGGCCACCTCATGTTTCAGTCGCTACGATATTCGAGATACCGCGATACATGTATATATTTGTAGTGCACTACTCACTCACGACTGAGGACTGTGTCTGCCTGATGAGCCCCAATTTGGGCGAAACTGGTCGTGGGCTGTCGACGGATTTTCAGCAACCTTATGAGTTGTGCATTACAAATATATACTTGCTGGAAGCTCTTCAAATGTCACAACAAGTTCCGCCTTTATTGGGGCTCACTACGTTGGTGCAGTCCCCCAGTTTCCGTCTACTTGAACCCAAATGGGACAGATTTTGACGAATATTCGCATTTGCAAATCAATTCGGTTTTCACGGGTGACTCAACGAGGCTTTTCGTTTGTGATGTTCTTAAACAGAATGTGCTGCACCAAGCCGCCTCTTGTTTCGGTTATCCCGATATATTGCATAGACTTGATACGCTACTCATAAGGTTGATTAAAACTCTTCGACAGCCCACGATCGGCTTTGCCCAAATTGGTGCTCATCAGGGAGACGCGGTTCTAGAGTTTCCGTCACCCTTTTGTTTGGACACATTTCCAAATTTCTTGGGCATCGACTTTTTATCAACCCATAGGCTTTACCCCAGATGCCAGTGTGTTGACCGATTCCCCTTTATTCGGTACTTGAAAGCACTTAACGTGCACATGAAGGACAACTTCGCAACGGTTGTAGGTCTGAACACGTACTTCTACCTAGGGTGGTATCAGACCAATTCGCTCACTTACGCTGCTGGGTCTGATGAGCACCATGCTCTATGGTTCAGGACAAGTAACCAAACAAGTGAGATTTGGACATTCCGGACCAAAGTCGTCCTCATCTGTTTTCCTGGTGAAATTATCTTGAACAACAGTAGAACTGTTCAGACGAGGGTAACTTTGAAGCAACCGATCACTTTGCGACTGAGAATGCCCGTGCGCCTCAAATTCTCAAGTACCTAAGCGGCGAAGATTGAGCCCCATATTTCTGTAGACATAGAGAAACGAGACAGATAAAGTGACAGAGAGCTGTTCAAACAAAAAATGAGGTGAATATAGATGAAGTATGAATCAACTGCCCAACCACAAGTGCATCGATTGATTCGGTCACTCAGTAGGGAGTTAGTGTATGTGCCGGACAAATTCGCAGGACGATGGCCACAGATGTATACAAGTTTTTGACGTTTGACCTAGTCGGTCTCCTCCACCAGTTTGATTACATGTCTACAGGTATCGCTCAACAAACGGGTGTGAATTCATGGATTGAGCTGCCTCTACAGAATCGATCCGATGAACCCCTAAGTTAAGAAAATCGGCCGCTACGTTGGGCGCGCTTCTAAATCTCATTTTAGTTTGATCGATCACGAATCACGGTTCAATATTTCCAATAGGCATGGACATTTCACCCCATCAAAACTGTCGAATCCCTCGAACAGCAACCCAAGGTGACACTACCGTAAAATCTCGGAAGAGATCTTGGTCAACATCATCTATTTGCCGATTTCCTGTGGGCAACCTGCCCCGGGGCAAAGACATTTGAGACTGCTCCGAACAGAGGTTCCTTACTGTTTCGTTGCCCGAGTGCGCGCAATATCCACCAGATCAGAATGAAAAGCTTGTTTGCCACCTGGGGTTCACTCCACTCAAACCATGCTGCGTCAATCAAAGGATCAAATTTCAATCCTACTTCCGCCTGACAACTACCTGGTCAAACAGATCAGAAAATTTTCTCTCATTGTTGGTTTTCCTGAAAGTGATTTTAAGAGTGAGAAAGACAGTCAAGTTACATGTCTGGAAATCAGCCTTATATCGATGCAATGTACTACTCATAAGGTTGCTGAAAATCCATCGACAGCCCACGACCGGTTTCGCCCTTCTTGGTGCTCATCAGGTAGGCGCAGTCCCCGGGTTTCCGTCAACCGTAGGTTCTACTTGGAACCAAATTGGACGAAATCAGCGAATATGCACTCATTTGCAAACTAATTTGGTTTTTCGCGAGACCCACCTCGAACCCAGCTGAATCTCCCATTTGTGCTGTTTCCAGGCAACTGAATGTGCTGCACCAGGCCGCCTCATGTTTCAGTCGTTACGATATTCGAGATGTCGCGATACATGCATATTTGTAATGAGTCTCTCAGAAAACCAAATAAGTTTGCAAATGAGTGTATATTCGCTAATTTCGTTTCTAGCTGAACATAACATTGACTGCGCTTACCTGATGAGCTCCAAGAAGGGCGAAACCGATCGTGGGCTGCCAACAGATTTTCAGCAACCTTAATGAGTAGTGCATTACAAAGATATACATGTATCGCGATATCTCGAATATCGTAGCGACTGAAACGTGTGGTGGCCTGGTGCAGCACATTCAGTTGCCTAGAAACATCACAAACGAGAGATTCAGCTGGGTTCCAGGTGAGTCTCTCGGAAAACCAAATTCGTTTGCAAATGAGTGTATATTCGCTTTGCATCGAGTTTATTCACCAAACAGTTCGAGTCTTGTATGCTTCGAAGTTGGGGAAACAAACTGAGCGCTTACGGTATCCTCAATTCTACATCCAAAACAAGCTACCTGAGCCACAGTGTTATACAGTGTTTTATACAGTTCAGTTCGCATTACAAGTCTCTAATACGTATGGGATTAAAATCCGTCACCGGGGACTCCCCGAACGAAATGGTAACAGTTGACCTGTCCACCGAGCTCGGTTACAAAAGTTTCCTTACGAAATGGGAAGAAAAACGAGCAAAATCTTCATCGGTACGGAACATTTTTTCCACAGAAATACTGTGGATTGTTTTTGAGTAAATGTTTTGAAGATTTTTTAATTCCTAACTGATTTATTACGTCATTATTTGTTCAAGGACGAAGTCGACACCAAGTCACGTGACCTAACCCGTGAGATTTAAGGTTGGTGTGCTATGTATTATATCCTGCTTAAATGTAACATGATCATACGGACGACTAGCCATCCTCGACAGATCGATAAAGACCTTATCCACTAATCAGAAGCTGAACAGCCGTGGAGCAACAGCTCAACACCGTCCGGTTACCGCGCATACTGAAAAGACGGGATGAGTATACCATGTTTCAGCACACGAGACATATTTCGAGCATCTTAACCTCTCGAATGAAAGGAGAGTTATTCCACAGAGAATGTTTATTCCGCACGATTAATCAACTCATACCGACCTTGTCGTACAACAAAGCGGAACATTTAGTTGGTGCTCTCAAAAAGCTGGACAATCTGGAAAGTAACTGAAAACGCGGACGCCAATTTCCTGCGGTGGCCCCATTCAATCGCAAAAGGGGAGTTCATAGGAAACCTATCCTGGATGGCGTACAACAACAACAACACCCGAACTCTTCGTGATCTCTTTCACGCATTTCTACCAAATCATGCGCTGTCCACTTCGCAGTTTACGCCATTCTGAAGGAGGCGTAGAGAACAACACTCGTCTCGGTAGACGGTGTTTCAGCATACGCAGTACATGACCGAGCCATCGTATTCGGTGGTGCTGGATGTTTTCCGTGACTGAAATACCTGTCGCACAACCAGATGCCCGTTTTCTTGTCATCTGGTTACTAACATGATGACGCCACCCAAGACCAGTAGTGCTTCTGAGACATCGGTGGTCGAAAACCTGAAGACGCCTCACATCATGTACCCGCAGGGGCTATGTCTCGCCCCCATACAACAATACAGCCCCTACTGTAGTCTTAAGATCTAGTGAGATGCCTTTTTGACGCTACAAATAACACAAATTAGCAAACGTGATTCGAGTCTTTGAGATTCTCGCACTGACTTCATCAGACACAATTCCGTCGGAGTTAATACAACTACCGAGGTTTGTAAAATTCTCCACAACATCCAATGCTTCCCCTTGAACTCTAAAGAGTTTGTTCAGGGGCTGCACGATGTGAAGCTTGATCTTTCACTTCGAAGTTGCAAGGCGCAAGCCAAAATATGATATGATGGTGGTTGGTCTATTAAACAGGGCTCGTTTCCAAAGATGGGGGCAATGTGGTCTAAAGATAAAATACATAAAAGTCCAGATCGACAGGACCAACACAAGCAACGATTTGAACGTTTTGAAAACCTTTCAGCGCTCACCTCATTAGTTCATCAATGATAAAGTTGAACAGATCTGGAAAGAATGGACAGCTTTGTCGAACACCGCTTTTTGAAAGGAGGCTTTTGGGAAGCTCACACGGCCAGAAGTATGTGAATACTGGGGTCGGAGTATGTTCACAAAATTCTGCGGCACACCCTGTTCAGCAAGTGTGCTTAGCAGCACTGACCATTGGCGCGGAATCGAACGCGCCCCTAATGTGAAGGAACACCAGCGTTTCGGACCATTCGTACACATGGACGCTGCCATAACAGATGACAAATTGCGAGGATGTAAGGATGGAAAACCGCCGAGGAATCCAAAGAGATTGGGAAGTTTCGTTTAAGAGTTTCACTAGATTAATATTAGACCAAAGCAAAATTTGGAAAGTCCTTCGTATTCAATCATTTGAATGTGCTAACAATCGAGGCAAGAGCCACATCCCGCCAAGACATAGTTTGGGGACAACCAAGCTTCTTGTTTGTTCCTCAAAGGCCCGACAAGAAGTGAGGAGGTCAGCATCAGGTGTACGTTAGAGTCTCACCACTGAAAGTGCGTCTCGTATGGTTGTCAGAGTAAAACGTTAAACAAAGACTGTGGATGCCGATTAAGGAAGCACGACGCTTTAAACTCCAAAGCTAACTGACGAAATTTGGGCTGAATATAGAGAAAAGTCAGGTGCGGCTCGATAAATTCTCCTAGTGACACGTTAATAACTGTCGAGAATGAATGTATTAGTGAGCATCCTTCAAAGTAACCGCCTGAGAATCCACTGGGAGAAGTGACACCTGCGGTCAGTCCGATAGTCACCGAACCACCAAATGTTCAAACTACTATTTTGGAGTCACGGGCTCGAATTTCATGAGATGCGCACTGCTGGCGACTCTCGGTAAGGATGAGAAAGCTGTACAACAGAGGTTCTCAGCTTTTAGACAAAGACCAACTTCCGTAACACGATGAAGCTCTGGTTGAAATTTAATAAATCTACTCATACTATCATCAATTAGTATAGAAACTGATTTTAAACGCAGTCTAAAAACATCGTGAAATACCGCACACAATTCTTTTGCGGCTCGTACCAGTAGGATCCCTAGGAACTTCTGGTAGGCTGCACCAGAGCAACGGTAGATTTCATAAGTTTTTTGGCTACTTATAAATTGAAAGTAGGCGAGCGCCGAGAGTTTCTTAACCGACAACGCAGAACGAGTGGGAGATACAAACAGGCACTCCGAAGGAGTTCTTTCCAATCTGTTCAGCTTCACCGGCCGTTGCTTCAATCTTCACAACTTCTGTAAATACATTCAACTCCCTACCCTGCTTATAGAGCTGCATCGTACACGACTTGAAACCAACTGTAATCCCCAGGTGCGCCATTTGAACGAACCAATCGGATTCAGTAATTTCAAATTTTTTCATTTTATTCGTGGCATGCAACTACGTATGCGCAAGACTCAGTAAACGGATCAGAGCCTCGACGCGCAGCAGGCAAACTACCAGGAACATTGAATTTAGCTCCACACTTCACGAATCCGACGTGAGATTTAAGCGAAAACCCCTGAAATTTTTGCAATTTTTTCGTATTGATGGGCAGAAATGAACTGACACCTGCTTGAGATTTGATAAAATCAAATCGTCTGGTGCGCTTAAATGAACTAAATGATAGTAGACTGCTGTTTTGAAAGGTTTTATGTCGACGAACTTAACTCGGTGGAACTGAAAGGTCAACGGACGATGGGCCAGAGGCCATCGATTTTTTCAGTGGATCATTGTGAAGAACTGACTGGGGGACCGTGTATTTATCGTGATCGAGTCAAAGTGTGACTGGATGTGAGGTCGTCACATTTGGCCAGGTGGTAAGACGCGATGAAAAGAAGCTGGCTTTTTCTCAGTGAACAAAATGTTTTTGCGCTTCGGCTTGAAACGGGTCGTGTGTTGTGCGAATTTTTATTGGCTGACAGAAATGTCGAAATTTAGAGCTTGGTCGAAGTTCTCATCAGTCATATTGTTTACAAGTGGACTGTCTATACCACGCAGTTCTCGGCATTCGGCAAGTCACTAATAAGCTGGTGATATTGCCAGCTCAATTACGTTAGTTTCGTGCGAATAATTACCTGAACGAGAAAAATTCCTAATTGTCACACAAGGAAAGCGTTCAGGACTCACGAAATAGAAAAGAAGCAGTTGACAGGTAAAAAGAATGAAGGTCACTCGGCTATCCGACGCTTTATAACGTGGTTGGGTGAATTTTGAACTTCAGCACCGGAAAATCATACATAGCCCCTACACCAAATCAGTCTCCGTTAGGACAAAAGGCCTTTTGATTTCGTGCAATTTGGGGTTCAAGTTAGACATGAGGTTGATGGAAACTCGGGGACTGCACCTACCTGGTGAGCCTCAATAATGGCGAAACCGGTCGTGGGCTGTCGGCGAATCTTCAGCAACCTTATGAGTAGTACATTACAAAGATATACATGTATCGCGATACCTCGAATATCGTAGTACTTAAACATTGGTGCAGTACACTCAGTTGCCTGGAAACATCACAAACGAGAGATTCAGCTGGGTTCCAAGTGAGTCTGTCGCGAAACCAAATTCGTTTGCAAATGAGTGTATTTCGCTGCCTTCTGGATTACTTCATAAGACTGACTACATTTGATTTCCTTGCGGGAAGCGAATACTTTTTCCTGGTGCTAATAAATGATATCGAGATGCTCAGTCGGAACTTTGTTGTCTGACTCGGTCGTTCCAGCGAGTGTGGACACGGATTTTTCCTATTTCAGACTGCACGTTCAGTTTCACCCAGCATCTCTGAGTGTAAAAAACCGCGAATGGGTTAATGGGCTTGCGCGGTCTGATCTGGTTGCATTTGGAGGATAGACCGATGAAAATACGGAAGCTGCAAGATGTTTCGACCATCTGGGACAGTCGGTTTCAAAGAACACTGTCTTCGCAGTCAACATCAGATGGAACCGAGGGTGCCCTTAAGCTGTAACTCTCACACAAACGCTGTACGTACACCAGGTTCACGGTAGAGGAATGTGAACCTAAAACACTCCTGTTGATTCCATAGCTCTATTGGAGTGAGACGTTGAACTTGACGAATCGTGACACAATGGTAACTCATGGTATCTTCAAACCACTCCACCTCCAAAGTTGAATCATGCGTGCTGGGCTTTATAGCGGCCCCACTGACAAACACTCAGACTGTGGGGCGGTTCTGAGCATCCATCTTGGTTCGTTGATCAGCTGGTGTCTCGCCCAACCGTAGTGTTTAGTAGCCTAAACCTAATGTAGATTTTACCGGAACGTGGTACAGTAATGGTCGTTGAATTGGGTTCCTCATTTCGCCAAATACTCTCCGTTGTACGCTAATTTGGTTTTGATGACAGACGCAACTGAATCCAGATGAACATCCTGTTTATGATGATCATTTTCTTCATTTTTGATCTCTGTGTGCTATATGGAATTTTTTCAATTATAAAGTAAAAACAACGTAGTTGTAATCCGGCGTTCGGTTGCCGTGGGCGATCTTTCTCAAAGATTTCCACAATCATTTGAATACGAATGCAGCCACATTTGGGTGTGCCGTTTTTATTCGACACGCTAACTGGTAAATGATCCGTCTCGTCTGTCACGATCGCAAAGTGCCCCTATCGATTTCCTGTTGTTTCTCTCTCTCTCCCAGCCAAGGAACAGTCAACAGCGTGTCAGCGTTTGTCGCACTAATCACGCAATGCGCCAGTCAGTGAGGGGCACACGCACGCACGCACGCAGGCACGCACGCACGTACATGTAAGCATGCACACAAGCCACGCGATGGTTTGAGCTTGTGACCGCACCACAGCACACGCATAGAAAAAACAGACCAAACAAAACCCACATTGTGAATGGCGTCTCGGCCACAGCTGCAGCTCTGAACTGGAACAATGAGCAACGTGAAGCCGTTTGTCTCGGTTGAAGATGTGCGCAATATCGTGGAAAGGTACTATGACATTGTGGCCCAACAGGTGGATGAACTTGTCTCGTACGATGATCGCAACTTTCGGATTCAAACGAAAAGTGAACCGGGTACCACCAGCAATGACGGCACAGTCTATCTGCTCAAAATCTCCGGGTTTTTGGAGCAGAAAAGCGAGGAAATTTTGGGTAAGTTAGAATGTTCACGGTTGTGTGGCGTCCAATAGGAGAAGCCCCCACTCACGGTGATTCTGTTAGGGAGAAGCCGTCCCGTTTTGATGAGCTGGATTCACTCATGCACGTGCTGTTGAGGGGTTTGTTGGTATGGGACAAGAATCCTCTGGCTGGATGTGGAACAATGCACCGCTTTTTCGGTGATTGGGTGACTACTGATTCGATTTTTTCCATAAACTAGGCACGCCCGCATGGTAAGTCATTTAAAACGGTGGACGCCAAGATAGTGACCGGTTCTTTTTGCTTAACGAAAACGTCTCTACACGTACAAAACACTGACTAAATAGTTACTAATAATAGCAGTCAAGCTTGTGTTTATGTCCTCCTCTCCAACGACGCTAGCCGACTAATTTGGAATGTCTCCTCACCCGTCTCTACGCCAATGACGAGCATTCATAAGTCACCCGGGTCCTAGGCATAAGTCAATCTGAATCGCCTAAAATTTCTAAACTTCTCCCAGAAGAGGTGATGTTTCATTCCAACCCTTGCACTTTCTTCACACTTGAAGCTGCTCCAATGCAAAATACCAAGCCTAGTCTCACACAACCGAAATTATTTCTCTGGAGGGTATGAAGCACCTTTATCGTACAATTTCGTACACATTTCCCCAGTGGATCTCAAGGGACAAGCTTGGGGCTCAGGTGAAATCCACAAACTCTTGATTACACTCTGCCTGCTTAGAGACGGACCGTTACACGATCAACATAGCCTTAGGTTCACTCTACTCAGCCTTGTCGACCGTCAAACATGCTAGTTAAATTGCCCGAACTACCGTTAAAAGGAAGAAGGCCTTCACTGCGGGGTTATTCATTAGGAAATGCCAACTGACCGGTGACAGACCATTGGACAGGGAAGCAAAACTCGCATTTGCATCTACTTTACAAAAACTGGACACCCAGCTTCTCCCGAACGCGTCTTCTTGAACTTTCCTGGAGATTCATTAACTTTACTCATTCGTCGGTCAAATCCAAGCAAATGTTACAAAGTGGCTGCGCAAATTCCGCAACAGATCTCCCCTTTTCAAAAGACGCAAAGCGAAATTCTACGAACAACACATACTACTCGCGTGCCTCCCCATCAATAGTATCACCGTTACACCGTGAGGAGTGACCGACATAAGGCTTAAGATCAGTTGCAAAATTGAGTTCACTTGGTCTGAGGATGCTGTCAAGTTCACATAAACTTTTATCGGACACCCGTTTATGATATTTTCGATTGTGTTCTCCCCATTATGGTATCCTTTTATGGGATGCGCTGTTTCATCTTTCAGATGACACGATATTCGAGATATCGCAGCAAATTTCCTTGACAGAGCACGCTACTTAAAAAGCAGCACGTTCGGGTGACGAATATCATAAGCGTGATTCATTGGAATTTCCCGCTTACACACACATGAGATGATTTCATCATTTAGGCGCGATTTGCAGAACCTACGGTTGGCTGTCGAACGGTTCTCAGTAGACATGTGAGTAGTGTGTTGTCAAGAGCATTCTTCGGAGTTATTTCACTATCTTATCGAGTGTGTTTCAGCTGGACATAGAGATCCGTCTCTGTTTAAGCAGAGATGACCTTTCGTCTCAGGAGCAGTGCAGTATTAGTCTGCAACTCAGCTCTGCAGTACACGTCTGATAAGGCGTCAAAAATGATATGTGAAAATTTGTGCGAGACTTTGTGCGGAAATTCGCATGCTGTTCGATTTGTCCATTTCATTGCTTGAAAAAGACATTATTGAGAGGTTTGACACTTTACTGTTTATCTGGAAAAGCTGATACGCTTCCTGCTTTGGAGGATCAAGGCATACTGGGGACGAATGGGCAGTGAAGGAGCAAACAGTACTACTTTCCGGATAACCTCAACGATGTGTACCTCGGTTTGAGTGAAGGAGAGCCAAGCGCAAAAACTAGTCTATCATGCATGCAGAACGCTTTTCGAATTTGTTCTGGCCTGAACAACAGTAGCATGCTAATAGAATGCGTCATCCGTCGGGTGCATTCAAACAACCTGTCGGTGTAAGCGCCTCATGCCAGTACGCCTTTGTCACGTGACACACTTGCCGTTCCAGTTTAAACTAAACATTCAGATAAGACCGGTTAGCTGACTACGTTTCTACCCTTCTGGTTGGATGAAAAAACTTCGCCGTTCACTACAATATGTGTTGTTATTTTAGTCAGTATACGTTTGTTGACCTGAATAAGAGATCCAGAAACTCGTGGTCATCTTCTAACAGCTAGTTAGCTCAGCTGACAAGAATTTCAGTATCACTCAAGGTTGCGAAAACTTCGCTCATGCAGTTTAGTGAGGACTGAACTGGTGACTCCTCTAATCGTTCGTTGCAGCAAGGCTTTAGAGATTTGTTCATGGTAATCGGTGTTAAAACTGGCTGTACGAGATCTCCAATCGGTAGGTTGTTTAACGCACAGTCGGTCGAGTCAGTTCCACTAGCCTAGCGATCTCCTGACGTCCCGAGGATACACGCGCATGAATGAGGCAGTCTGGGTGACGATATGGGATACTGAAAACAATCTGGTTGCAGGGCCAAGAGTTATTCTTATCTCAGACATAACACAGTCAAAACACCAGCAATGTTAACATTCTGTGAATGTGGCATAAACTGACGGGTAATGTCCCAGCGGGGGGTCGAAATTTGGAAATGCCGGCTGGATATGGCAACGCGGGAAAGGATGTCTCACTTTCAACAGGATCAGCTCGGATTGTGAACAAATCAGTCGAGCGTGAAATGGAACTAACAGAATGTAAGATGGAGCAGTGAGGATGGAATGTCTGACCGATTAAGGACACACAAACAGTACCGTTCTCAACAGTTCGAGCGGAGTGCTTTTTGGGAAGAATAAAACCGCGATAGGCAGTTCGATGGTCGTCACCTCGAAGGGGATTAAGAGTGCCTTGTGCTATAGAGCCAATAATCATAGGGGGGGGGGGGGTCGAACTTTGGAAGTGCCGGCTGTAAACATCCGAACAGCAAGATCTGGCAACGCGAGAAAAAATGTCCCATTTTCAACAGGGTCAGCTCGGATTGTGAACAAATCAGTCGAGCGTGAAATGGAACTGACAGAATGTAAGATGGAGCAGTGAGGATGGAATGTCTGGCCGATTAAGGACACACAAACAGTACCGTTCTCAACAGTTCGAACGGAGTGCTTTTTGGGAAGGCAATAGGCAGTTCGATGGGTGTCACCTCGAAGGGAAATAAGGGTGCCTTGTGCTATAGAGCCAATAATTATATGACAAAAACAGAAGGCACGAATAAAACGAGAATTCTCGCAAACGAGTAGATTATTTTGATCCCAGCTGTATAGTTAGACCTCTAACGTCTCGAAGATGCACACGCGGTGATCTTTGACCCATTACAAGGGATGAGACGTTCCACATAACTCTGCTTCGAAGAACCCTATGAACAGGTTCGCTTCAAGCAGGAAGTGTGCCAAAATACTGGTAGCTCGGGCGTGTTCGTTGACGGTAGCTATTGATTTATTCACCGAGCTCGGCAGTTAGCTTGCAAACGTTTCGTCACCAATCGACATGGTCCACCGAGGTTTTTGTAGACATCGTTTCTGTGTGGATTGTTTGTTTACGGAGAATCCGTGTTGGTTTCTGCCCCTATTGACGCCAATCGATTTGCTCATGTGTACTAAGCTGAGACAGCATCAGCAAAATAGATCTATGGTTGGCAAATTGATTGCAAACGTTTCATCACCAATCGAGGTGACATCATCAGTGCGCTACTGTGGAGCGTAGGAGTGCGTAGCACTCGGCTGGTGATGAAACGTTTGCAATCAAATTGCCCAGCTCAGCGAACAGGCCAATGACCACCATCTATGCTACCTGAGCTACCAACATTTTCCTCTATAGAAAATAGATCTATTTACTATGTGGTTAGAACGCTAATTTATTGACCGAAATGTCCGTGGTTCGAACCCGAACTCTGCTTCCTGACTTCCCCTGTCTAGGCTTGGGCAACCTGCCAGTATCCCAGCCCTCGTTTTTCCTTCGGGTGGCATGGCAGTTAGGCATTGAAAGGGTGTTCCGGCTGAACGGTTATTGATTATGATATCTATTTACAAACTATTTTATTTTCAAAGGGAAACTCAACTGAATCCCAACTGAATCTCTCGTTTGGAGTGACTTTCTTCAATTGAATGTGCTACACAACGGCAACCTCATGTTTCGTGCTATCGCAGCGTACCTTCTTGAAAGAACACACTACTCGTGAGGACTACATTCTACTCAAATAAAGAATATCATAAAGAAGAGATTCGTTTGATTCTCACAACTGCTTTCACAACTGACTCTATCTAATTATCCACGTAAAATTTGGTGTTCAAGTAGGTTTAGAGAAACATTCGAGAAACAGTCTAGAAAAAGGCGTTTCTCTACAACTTTGTCCATTTATTAAGAGGTCAACCGGAACTCGAGATTATCAGTATTTTATCGTATCAGATGTTCCGTGTTTCACACGAGTGAATTTCAAGGTGAAACCCCGTAGACGTCAAGCAGCTTCCTACCATAATCGCTTATCCCTACTTGCTTTGTAACCAACAGCGTCGGCACCCTTTACCGGTAACAGGAATCTACAGAGACAATAAGCCAGTTGGCATCCACAACTTGTTCCTATCTGATTATCCGCCGGCATTTTTCTAGAGGTAGTGTTGGACACGGCACGATCCCTCTCGAGAGCAGCTATCTCACTCGTTTGTCTCTTACGAGGTTTCATAATCACAGTGTCCTCAAAATCCAGCATCCCATCTGTTTTTAACCTCATGAGAAGGTTTTTGTCTGTCTATATCCCCAAGAAGGTGAACAATACCCATTTTCTCCTCTCCTATGACGCGCTGCTAACGCGATATTCTTATCGACGTAGCCATCCATAATGGGATTATGCAATATCTACATGATCAGGGACTGCTGGTGCAAAGACCGCTTCTGTCAGTGAACCAAAGGACCGTGGAAACCATTGATCTCCCCACTTCTCACTCTGATCCAGGTGAGTGAGTGTGCAAGTGCCGTTTAGCTGCCGCAAAACCCTCTTGGGTTAGATAGATAGATAGATAGATAGATAGATAGATAGATAGATAGATTGGATAGATAGATAGATAGATAGATAGATAGATAGATAGATAGATAGATAGATAGATAGATAGATAGATAGATAGATAGATAGATAGATAGATAGATAGATAGATAGATAGATAGATAGATAGATAGATAGATAGATAGATAGATAGATAGATAGATAGATAGATAGATAGATAGATAGATAGATAGATAGATAGATAGATAGATAGATAGATAGATAGATAGATAGATAGATAGATAGATAGATAGATAGATAGATAGATAGATAGATAGATAGATAGATAGATAGATAGATAGATAGATAGATAGATAGATAGATAGATAGATAGATAGATAGATAGATAGATAGATAGATAGATAGATAGATAGATAGATAGATAGATAGATAGATAGATAGATAGATAGATAGATAGATAGATAGATAGATAGATAGATAGATAGATAGATAGATAGATAGATAGATAGATAGATAGATAGATAGATAGATAGATAGATAGATAGATAGATAGATAGATAGATAGATAGATAGATAGATAGATAGATAGATAGATAGATAGATAGATAGATAGATAGATAGATAGATAGATAGATAGATAGATAGATAGATAGATAGATAGATAGATAGATAGATAGATAGATAGATAGATAGATAGATAGATAGATAGATAGATAGATAGATAGATAGATAGATAGATAGATAGATAGATAGATAGATAGATAGATAGATAGATAGATAGATAGATAGATAGATAGATAGATAGATAGATAGATAGATAGATAGATAGATAGATAGATAGATAGATAGATAGATAGATAGATAGATAGATAGATAGATAGATAGATAGATAGATAGATAGATAGATAGATAGATAGATAGATAGATAGATAGATAGATAGATAGATAGATAGATAGATAGATAGATAAAATGGGTTCATAAACCAATGTATCAATTAAGTACTTCCCCTTCGCATGATCGAATATCCACATGTTTGTATGAGCAATTCTTCAGGAACATTCACTTGGATGAAAAGTGCTGCCTGAATGGGGATAGTAATAACATCACCATTCGTGGCATACCGAGCTTCAGACGGACTATCTGATATTTTTACGGGAACTCTTGATGGGCTTGCGCTCGATGGCGATGCGGATTTTGATGCTTGAAATCCGAAATGCTTTGT
>NW_008751777.1:488509-490104 GCF_000715545.1 Opisthorchis viverrini | reverse complement strand
AAAAACAAGTCTTGATATTGTCCTACGGATTCTAGAAAAAAGTCGTTCTCCGTTCGTTTCACTGTGCAACTCGTATCGAGAGGGACACATGACAATAGCCCTTTCAAGCAGACCAACACTCACTGTTCCCAAGCTGTTCATTTTTACTGTTAAAGATTTGTACCTTTCAACAGCGGACACTTTCAGGAAGAGAACAGTTTAGTTCGGCTTTAATGGCACGCACTTTCTGGGAATAGCAGTGTGTTAAGTAGCTCCAGCCGAAGGAATAAATATCATTGTTACAACGAGAACAAAATGTATATTGAAGCCAGATGGTTCAATGGTTAAAAGGCGAATTTACTGACCGGAACGTCCGTGGTTCGAATCCGACCTCGGCATCTTGACTTGGGCAGCCTGACACTATCCGACCCTCGTGCTTACTTCAGGTGGCATGGCAGTCAGGCACCGAAAGAGTGCTACATTGAAACTTGCAATTAGGGTGGTTGAATTTAATGTTTGCTTGATACATTTGTGCAAAGCAAAAATTATTAGAATTTGATGTCTATTGAACACCCTGATAAGAGTGCCATTCAGATCGTGCCAGTAAATCACACTGCTGGTCGTCCGCTCGTGGTCGAACGGTTCAGTCTTCAGCAACTTTTCAGGAGGTCCCGGGTTCGAATCTCACTCATGTTTCCTGAGTGGAATGCCACTAATCTATCCCAATAAGGATGAAACATCTGTACAGTACTTCCCAGCTTCATACGGGACGGGATCACGATTTGGATGGTGAATCAATACAAATGGACCAAGACGGTACAGCCAGGTGTTAGGAGAATCAGCCAGGAACATAACTGGACTACAGAACTGCCAATGGAATAACCGTTAGCGTTGGGACATATTTAATTGGTGGTTCTTCACTCGTCCTTGAGTCCTCTGAGTCCTCTTTTTAGTTCCTACATTTTTAACACAATCTATCTCCTGCAGCAACCATTAAGACAACTACGGCAGGTGGTATCAAGTTGTATGGTCCACTTTTATATCTGGTGATATATAAAACATGTAAAATCCGTTTTACACAAAAGCCCTCAGTCAAAAACACTTGAAGTCCAAAAAGTTCTCTGGCATCGATGAAGAAAGAAGCAATAGCGAACATCTAATGTGTGTGTGAGAGAGTGAACGGAGTAATTCATGCACGAAATCCGTAATTTTCAGTTCATCGGCGATGCCACACAATGCGAATGTTGACCTACATTCCTGGACAGACGTGGTCCAGTTTAACTCCTCTACAGCCAGAAGTCTACTTTGAAATGGGACGATTTTTGGCCAGACTTCAGAAGCATTTAAGAGAGGTAAGTCGCCTCAAAGCATGGCGTCTTGGCATTAAAATTTTCGCATGATATACTTTTATCCATCTTTTCACATGTTTACCGAAAAGGAAATATAAGAAAAGTGCGGAAAAGAATCTAGCCTTAAATTCGTCCACTGTCGTAATGAGGTCTTTCACGAGGTCAAGGTTTCCCCTCGCATGTACTCGCTACTCACACGCTACTAGTAGTGTGGAAATCTTTTCAATTCAGCAGCGATCCGATAGACTGGCTCATGAGTATTTTTTC
>NW_008751777.1:476999-487979 GCF_000715545.1 Opisthorchis viverrini | reverse complement strand
TCGTATCGAGAGGGACACATGACAATAGCCCTTTCAAGCAGATCAACACTCACTGTTCCCAAGCTGTTCATATTTACTGTTAAAGATTTGTACCTTTCAACAGCGGACACTTTCAGGAAGAGAACAGTTTAGTTCGGCTTTAATGGCACGCACTTTCTGGGAATAGCAGTGTGTTTAGTAGCTCCAGCCGAAGGAATAAATATCATTGTTACAACGAGAACAAAATGTATATTGAAGCCAGATGGTTCAATGGTTAAAAGGCGAATTTACTGACCGGAACGTCCGTGGTTCGAATCCGACCTCGGCATCTTGACTTGGGCAGCCTGACACTATCCGACCCTCGTGCTTACTTCAGGTGGCATGGCAGTCAGGCACCGAAAGAGCGCTACATTGAAACTTGTAATTAGCGTGGTTGAATTTAATGTTTGCTTGATACATTTGTGCAAAGCAAAAATTATTAGAATTTGATGTCTATTGAACACCCTGATAAGAGTGCCATTCAGATCGTGCCAGTAAATCACACTGCTGGTCGTCCGCTCGTGGTCGAACGGTTCAGTCTTCAGCAACTTTTCAGGAGGTCCCGGGTTCGAATCTCACTCATGTTTCCTGAGTGGAATGCCACTAATCTATCCCAATAAGGATGAAACATCTGTACAGTACTTCCCAGCTTCAACCGGGACGGGATCATGATTTGGATGGTGAATCAATACAAATGGACCAAGACGGTACAGCCAGGTGTTAGGAGAATCAGCTAGAACATAACTACAGTCAAAAACACTTGAAGTCCAAAAAGTTCTCTGGCATCGATGAAGAAAGAAGCAATAGCGAACATCTAATGTGTGTGTGAGAGAGTGAACGGAGTAATTCATGCACGAAATCCGTAATTTTCAGTTCATCGGCGATGCCACACAATGCGAATGTTGACCTACATTCCTGGACAGACGTGGTCCAGTTTAACTCCTCTACAGCCAGAAGTCTACTTTGAAATGGGACGATTTTTGGCCAGACTTCAGAAGCATTTAAGAGAGGTAAGTCGCCTCAAAGCATGGCGTCTTGGCATTAAAATTTTCGCATGATATACTTTTATCCATCTTTTCACATGTTTACCGAAAAGGAAATATAAGAAAAGTGCGGAAAAGAATCTAGCCTTAAATTCGTCCACTGTCGTAATGAGGTCTTTCACGAGGTCAAGATTTTCCCTCGCATGTACTCGCTACTCACACGCTACTAGTAGTGTGGAAATCTTTTCAATTCAGCAGCGATCCGATAGACTGGCTCATGAGTATTTTTTCTGGTAGAATGAGAAACGCCGAGGATTTTCAGTAGATACTTTTTATCTCGTCCTGACTTTGAGCAGATAAATCACTTCTAAAAAGTCGCGAAGTACACACCTATACCCCAGATATATCATCAGATATATACGTCACCCAGCACAACAATTTATATGCTCTACATAATGGAAAAGATTTCTGTCCTATAAATTAGACCACTGCCGAAGCCATCCATCAGATGGCTCATTGATTTTCTGCCCTAAAGAAGGCAAAGATAATTGTGACCAGGGAACATGCTTCGCTAGGAACTGGGAAACCCGTCATTGAGTATAGAGCGTTCGTCTCTGGAACGCACAGTCATTGTCAGTCTATTTCAACAGATTATGATTGTTGGAGCATCTGTGTGGTATTAGGGACGACATATGCATTGGAGAGCAAGCGAATAACACAGGCAATTACCACTGAGAAAGAAAGACAAGAAACAGAGTTGTACAGACCAGAGAAACTTTCCATGCCGTCGATACTTTCTAGGGATCTGTTTCACCGAACGACGACTTTCAATAACTCAATGGATTCAGGTGTGAAAAAAGATGAATAGGCAATATATTTCGTCCAAAGATTTGTTTAGCTGAAGGCTTCTTTTTGGGGGGAGATTTCTGTGTCGTTGAGAGCATTTCAAAAGAGTAGAATTGCCCAGTGTAAGTGATTAGTAAATCATGTACTATTTTAAGATAGAGTAGAGTTTTCAACACCGATTGTAGTAAGCTTTCCGATTCCTAGATGCATTCAGTGGTTACAGCTAAATCCCGAATAAACAGGACCGGTTCTCAGACGGTGGAATTAGGAGTGCGACCATAAGAGATTGATGACGTGAAAAGCGGTGTATTTGAATCCCTCAAATTGATATGTTACGGCGGATACTACTAATGAGACATGCGAGTAGTGTTTTCTAGTAAATCCGCTTCCTGTCTCTTAAAAAGTGGCATCTATTACGGAATTTGTGAAGTCGCTTTGTAGCATTTGCTTGCATTTGAGTATGAGTCAGTGAATATCCAGGAAAGTACAGGAAGACGCGTCAAAAGAGAAGATGGATATTCACTTCTGTAAACAAGATGCATATGAGAGTTTTGCTCCCCTGTCCAATAGTCTGCAACTGTGTTTCTCTAATAAACAACTCCGCAGAGGGGGCCTTCTACTTTCAGTAGTAGACCTTCCCACTCCTAGACGCATTCAGTGGTTACAGCTAAACCCGAATAAACAGGACCGGTTCTTAGACGGTGGGATTAGGAGTGCGACAGTACGAGAATGATGACATGAAAAGTGGTGTATATGAACTCTTCAAATGGAGATGACGCAGTTCGTACTCGCTTAAGATATTGGGGTTGAAGTCGCACTAGGTGACGCGGACGTTCAAGGGCTACATTAATTAAGTGACGAACTACATTTCAGCGGTGAGTCAGGACATTGTTTGCTTCGATGAATTGCTTTTCAACAAAAAATAACGAAGCTTCAAATACTGCCTACTTACAACGTTGATCTTTTCAAAGCATTATTCAACTTGGAACAAACCAGTGAAAGAACATCTTTGGACACTGTCAAACGCCCCTCAGGCATTGCAGTACTTGAATACAATCGAAGACGATCAGAAACGCCAGTTGAGTCAGCGGGTTCTGAATCATTTCCTTAGCCATTATGGGGAACGATTGCCTGTGACATCGTGGACACCTGGGATACAGGATGCAGAATTTCCTATAAGTGAGTAGTATCTCCTTGGCCGTATTTAAAAACTTCAGGAAGTGTTCTGATAAAAAATTTATGAATACATTCAGCTAAAATTGAGCCATACGGCGCTTCCATCTTGGATAGTTGTCCCGTAAATTAGGCTAATCCAGATTGACAAGTCGAGTAGCCGTTTAAGTTCTTGGTGGAAACCACCAGCATTATCATCCTCATCATCATCACCATCGTTAGAACCATTGTTGACAACAGTGCACCAGTAACCCATACTGGCACTTAGCTGTCGCTCGACAGCGAGGAGGGAAATTTTTCGTGACGAATAGAAGGGAACCTGGTACGAAGAAGTCCTACGTCCTTAAGGAGAATCATCAAGACAGAGATATCTGCACTGAAATAGACATATCCCTTCGGGTTAAGATACCTTAACAGGATCAATAAAGCGTCCTTTGAGAACATCACCTGACCCAAGTTCAAGACACAATGACGCGAGAGATTTAGCTGGGCAGTTCGGCTTGTAAAGAATAGCCCGCGCGCCACTGTGGTCGGTTGCGTGCCTTGTCATGTACAGAGTTTTCAACCAACTACAAGCTGGGTGACGTGGGCCCGAGCCAGGAAGGCGCAAGATCCCACAGAATCCATATAGCAGTCTATCCCTCGCGGACCTTTTGCTACCCTAGTTAGTCACACGATGCACATACCCCAACCACGTCAGACTGCTAAGATTAGCCTGTCAACCTAACTGGTCGGATTCGCTACAAAGTACTCGTCTCCGCACCTTTTCTTTGTGGATTCACTGCAGTCAGCTTACTCTCGCTATGCTATGGAGACACAGGTGATCACACACTTGAAGGAGCTTTGGGTCCTTGGATCGGTGGGTTATAATCTCGCAGCCACACAGTAAGATCACTCGTATAGTTACTTTGTACCCTTTAGCTTTAGCGAAATTCATTCCCGACAGAAAAAATCCACAAGATGGTAAACACTGCCTGTAACTCGATTGGTTGCTCGCTTTCCTTCACTTACTTTAGCATAGTCAAGGTTTATATAACTTCCTAGATATTTGAACCGGCCAACAAATTCAGGTTCTTCCTTATGAGGTCACAGAGAGGCACTAGTCGACGGGCAATCTTGACGTAGGACCATTTTTGATGTTTTTTCAGACTACTTCCTGGGTAGAAGTAAACACAAACTAGCAAAACGATGCTGTCCGCATAATCCATTGATCTCTCTCCGGAAACGGTTTACATAGTTAGGCAAACCGAACCCAGTCAAGACACACAGACACGTACGCGCGCAGGGAGCAGGACGTCAACCTCTCCACAAGTCCACGGACAACCATGGAGTACGTGTAGCAGTCTAACTTCGGAGGAAAACACCTTTCCGCCGTCCGAACTTCGACCAAGGGACTCTCATATACGGTTCCTTCCCTTTTTGACTTGCTCCCATTTCACATTATGCACTAATAGATTCATGGTCCCCGGGTGTGGACACTCCGCGATAATTTCGATGACAAAATCGAACAAAAACGACATAGTGGATAACCCTGACAAACTCCACTGGTCTACAGGACAGGTTTTGGACAGTGCACCGTGCAACCTGACTGGAGATGTGAGAATACCGGGCAGCTCCTCCGGCTAAGAAATTTCCAGAGAACAAATCTATCCACAGAGTTGACAGTCACTAGCAACCATTGATGAATGACATAGAAAATACCCTGTACATATGATGCACTATCTGGAGCGTAAGATCCTCCTTATTCTTAGTCCCGGCATTTGAGTTAAAACCCGGCATTAGGCCCACTTCATTTTAGATCTGAGCCACCGTGTGGACATCGGTCTAGGCTTCTCTGAAGAACAACAGGTGCCTTTTTCTTCGACTTCTTTTCTTGGAGAGAGTGCTAGTACTTTTAGCCACTGCGATCTTTTAAAATATTCAAGACAGGACTCCGATGGTTCCTCTGGCTTTACTGAATGATGTGAACTCGAAGTTGCACCTCATCCATCTTGAGGATATGATCCTTTAGGGAAGAGAAACTTATTGAAGTGGTCACACGCGGGCTGGTCCTTATTACTGTTGGCTTGTCTGCCCTTTTACAAAGCCACTTTGCCTTGCTGCTTGTACGCCATAGCCTTTTCCTTCCACGCCCTTGCAGGCTTAATTCACGGGGATCCAAACGATCTGAATATCATCATGAGAGCGATTCCAAGGATAGACTCTACGGAACAAGAATTCGAGTTTGGCATTCTGGACTGGGAAGACTGCAGTGTTTCCCGACGCATCTATGACCTTGCCCTTATGCTCATGTACGCAATGTGTACCGAGGGTCCGTGCTCCGCGGCCCGATTCGCTGAGCTTGGTGCTGCAATCATACGTGGATTCAATACCGAGGCCCGAGACTACGGAATGCCCATTACCGATGCGGAAACGCAAGCCTTACCAGCGCTGGTTGCGGTTCGTTTTGCTCAATCCCTAATCATGGGCCACTATACGGCATTTGTATCTAATCCAGGCGATCAGTATACCCTGACAACCGCCAAACAAGGTGGCTGGGAGAAATTGCAATCTTTGTGGATTGATGACAAGGAAATCTACAGCACAGAGTGGAAAAAAGCAACTTGTTGATGCGCTGCTATTAACTTTCTTCATAAATTCAACTCGTTTTTGAGAGATGAATCCCCGAAATATAGTAATCTAACGTGTTAATTTTTGTCAACCAAAAAGCATTTTGTCACAGGGTAGTGGGCCACTGCAAGCAAAGATGTGGCATTTAGATGAAGCTATGCCGGATTTGGTTAAATACTGACTGAATTCGATGTGATGTTCTTGTACAGCAGAAAAGTGCGTTTGTTACCGGGTTCATGTAACAAACCGCAGCGTATTGAGCGGCCACGGTATTTGGGAATTTCACATGCTTTTCTAGCTACTAGAACGAAGAAAAGTAGTATATCATAGCCTCGCATATTTGTCACCTCGAACCATTGCAGGTGGAGGCAGCAGGTTTGTGAGTCAATACTTAATGGGCATAAAATAATCTTCGTGCAAGCAGTTTACAAAGCGAGGAGGGTTTTCCATTGTAAGCCACATAAAATTCTAAATAGAGATTTCGTTCTGTAATTGGCGCCGATCTATGCGGCCGAGCCGAGAAGCACGGCAGTTCCATCCATGTTGGGAATCATTGGAAGATCGTATCTCACGAAACTCCAGAGGGTCATGAACGCGTAACCTCCTGACCACTAGTTTAGACACTTAATCAATCGGCCTTGATAAACTAACCATCGGTGTGATTAGCTCTCACTTGGGCAAAATGTAGTTCGTCTCATCCTTCAATCACGTGGTCACGTGTTACCTGGCTCTTCGAATGACGACTTCTCAAAAGGAGGGTTCACACGTCTTGCGAACTAAGTTTTCCTCTGGGCTACCTTGGGCTACCTACCCAAAGGATCGAACAAACACTGATTGAAGCGAGTGTTCTACGTAACCCGTTTTTCGAGTCACTAGCATCGTCTTCTTCATTTTTCGTGCGAAGTACTTTGACCAGTGGTTTGTTGGAAAACGGTCCAGGTTGTATGTGTCCAGTTGTACTCTGGGGGCGTGACTCTTGGTACAAATACCTGAACCAGGTATAGGTTGTATGTGTCCAGTTGTACTCTGGGGGTATGCTCTCTGCTACCGAGGTGTTGGTAGCATTGCCGATCCCAAGAGCGGGGGAACGTTAGATGTAATTGATTCGCCAGCTGCGTGCTCCGATGGTTGCCTGGAGCTGACTGTGGTGAGCAAGAGGGGCACAGTTCATTTGGCCACTGATCAGGTAGAATTTGATCTATTCGCCTGACTTGGCAATGCTTCATCACCCTGCGAGGACACATTGTCAGCGCGTGGCTGTGTAGACGATTTTTCCATTCTGCTTGAGTTTATATAGTTTCTAAACAGTGGTCTTATCCGCAACATGACTGGTTTTTTAAGGATTGCCCGGGACTTGGTATGATTGGTCCTTCCGAGAATTGTGTTGCTTTATGGTCTGACTATCTTACATCTGTTTGGTTCTCTGAGTAGCTACATTTCAGCAGTGCTGTTCCTTTATTCTGATTGGTTCATCCAGGCTCTAATGCACAGCAGACAGAATAAAGCAGAATGAGGCTTGGTGGTGTTACCGCAATAACAACGTCATGACAAAATCTGTTGTAACAGGTGACCTAACGAAATTGCCACTGCTCTCACAGTTTACTTTTATGATTAGGCAACCGAGACATTCATGTCTTCTAGTTAACAGTGCTTTACTCAAACCTTCTGGTTTCTCTCGAGCATCGGAATCTTGACGGTACTGAAGATTCTTGTAATACACTACTCATAAGCCTGCTGAAAATCCTCAACAGCACACGACCAGTTTCGCCCAAATTGAGGCACATCAGGTAGGCGCAGTCCCCGAGTTTCCGTCAACCTTATGTTCTACTTGAAACCAAACTGCACGAAATTAGCAAATGTACACTGATTTGCAAACTAATTTGGTTTTTCGAGAGACTCACCTGGAACCCGGTTGAATCTCTCGTTTGAGATGTTTCCTTTTGATGTTCCAATCACATTGAGAATGGGACTTTCACTATGGTGAACCATTTCTACAAGGAGTATGGATTTCGCGAGGTGGTTTTTAATGTTATCCGTTTTTTGTGGAGGGGAATTACTTCAACACCATAAAGGAAAATAAATAGATGCTCCCCTCCCAACGTCACACATGTCGTTCAAACGCGAACAAGTTTGCCCGTTCAACGGATGGTCGGGTACTATCACCTCGCATGCCAGACTAAAACTGGAGTCTAATCATGAAGTGAAGAACTGGAAAAAACAGACTCCGGATTGGGTCGAACTCATGTTAGTCGTTACAATTACTCTTCCACACTTTTTAAGGAAAACTCTTATCAGATACCCGACAATGATTTAACCTGCCAGTGATAAGGAGGCGAGATGGCTCAGGTGGTTAGAGTGCGAATCTACTAAATGGAAGGTCCGTGGTCCGAACCCGACCTGTGCTCTCGACTTCCCCTGTCTAGGCTTGGGCAACCTGGCAGTATCCCAGCCCTCGTGCTTCCTCATGGCGGCTAGGCACCGGAAGGGTGCTACAGCTGAACGCTTTCCTTCTTTCTGCTAGTGATAAGAAATCCCCCCTACCATAAAATTCCACCGACATCGTAGCCTGGTCACGTGGCCTGAGGGATCTTTCAAAATGAGAGAAACGCATCATCCAACATGACTGTCGAGTGCCCATTTAGTTCATTTGGGGGAGCGGTAAATACCGGTACCCCCAAATGACCCAAAATTTGCTTTATCTAGTTTGCTTGCATCAAAATTTCATGATTTGGTCATACACGATTACACAAAACTCTGTGCGAACTTTTGTCCGACAAACATAGTTGCTGCGGGATACCGCGCCGTAACCATGACTCTTGCGAGTACCGTCATCATCACGTAACGTAACTGTTGGCTGGAACTGTGAGTCCCAAATCGTTCTATCCAACTAAATGCACGCTGTTTGTGTGTACCCAAAAGGTTTTCACAACAGATAAACAGTTTTGGAACTTGAAACCTGCTTGCTTCTCAGGAGGGACCCACTTTCAAGAGGCTCACTCTCATGGCAAACTAATTCACAGAACCAGCAGAAAAGCCTTCCTCTTCTGAATCCAATGACTTTGGTTGCAGTCATTGTGACGTAGTCCTTAGTCTTTTGTTCGTAGTTTTCCCAATCTTCGTGGTACCGTTGTATCCGGCAAATTGTGAGAGTCAGTCTCTCTATGATTTGGACTCTCCCAATAGCTGCTGACGACGAACCTAGTTGATAACAAATAATTCCAGACACTGAACTGCGTAGTATTAAGTGCACGTTCCATAGGGTCATACATTGTACTTTAGCTCTAGGACGGCCAGAAGATTCCTTCATATTCAGAGAAAGAATAAATTCACCCGATGAGTAAGACTTCCATCCGAGAAGTAGTCACTCGAGGAGCCAGCCAAGACGTGTGACGACGTGATATGGATCCCGTGATTGAATGGTGACCGGTGCTATGTCCTATCTAAATGCGACCTAATCACACCGCTGATCAGCTGCTCCTGGCCGGAGGTTTGAGTGTTCAAACATCTAGCCGAGAGGTTGAAGGGTTCGAGATTCTGGAGCTCCGTTGATTCGTTTTGATGATTCCAAATGAGGATGAAACAGCTGTACCGTGCTTCTCGGCTCTTCCGTATAGAATGGCTCCGCTCACCGAATAAAGTCTCAACTGGGAATTCCCCAAGAAGTTGATTTAACAACGCATCTTGCACATTCGTGAAGAGGGTGGAGCAGTAGGGTGATTGAAACTTGAACGCCATGATCTCTGACACTAGGGTATTCGAAAGTTTGTCAGTCTGTGCTGATTAGCTCAGAGGCACAATGCTTCTTCGTCCTTGTCGGGAATCATCAGCGTTGCGTACCTCATGAATCTTTTGGGAGATTTGAACCCACGGTCTCCCAATTTAGCAGCTAGGCTCTATACCAGTCGACCAGGGGAGGGGGCCAGTCAGCATCACAATTGACTCGCACTTAGACAGGATACAGCGCCACCATCCTTCAGGTCACGTGATCTGGAATCGCCAGGCTCCTCAATTAACGTTATAAACATGGCAGTCTCTAATTTGAAAACTAGTAAGTTTGAGCTGGAGTAATTTGACTACCAACAAAAACATATCCCTAACCGGCTCAACTCACTTGGTGACTGAGAGACTTGCAGATCAGGATGTTAGACGAACTTCCAGAATCGCCTTCTAGAGTCTCTTCCAAATGCCCACCATCGGATGTGAACTCACACCTGAACGTGATCTCCACCTCTCTACATAGTGCTGGGAATTTTGACTGTGGAACGGCACCAACAGGTACACTCAAGCACTGGATATCAAACCGAACGGTGGTACTGCTTAAATCTAGGGGAAATTCCCCAGCCGGTCCCGAAGAGTTATCAGACGTCAAGTGAAAGTGAGCTTGCGATCCGACCATGAAGTATGGTGGATACAGAAAGCCAACGAAATGTAAGAGGTCCAGAAAGCCGGTGATTCCCAAAGATTATTTTAGTCGATCCGTGATCGGTTCCCGGAAGCCACCTGTGAGCTATCAAGGATCGGAATGGTGTGACCATCTTTAATTGGGGAGAACGCCTCGACCGATGTACCAAATATCATGGCCACTAGTCGGCACCCATCTTGTTCCCACAGGTGACGTAAAACCCTGGACGGTGAACGTGGAACCGTCCACAGCCTCAGACGTGTCTATGTTCTCTCAATCTGGTCCGGTTGACATCCTACCCGCATTGTTCAAAGATGGGGATGAAGTCCTCAGTCAGCGCTTGTCTGATCTGTTTGCGTGAATTTGGGATAAAAGAGACCATTCCAGACAAGTGAACAGAATCGGTCATAGTGCCCATTTTCAAAGAGGGGATCGTAGTGAATGTGGTAACCAGAGGGGGATCAGCTTGACCCCGGTTGTAACGAGACTGTTGGCGTCAATTTTGCTTCGCGGCCTTACGATGGCTCGCGAGATACTGACTCGAGAGCAGCAAGCGGGATTCCGGCCTGGTAGGGGTTGTGTTGACCAAATCTTCACACTGCGTCAGGTGCTAGAACAACGCCATACGTATAAGCGACCCACGATTCTAGTATTCCTGGATTTCCGAGGCGCATTCGACTCGTTTGATCGATCTGTTCTTCTTGAGACGCTTGCCCGCCAAGGAATGTCACAGAAGTTTATATTTCCAGAGTATACAGTGAGCTCCCCAAATGCCTCCATACACAAAGCGGTGTTTGTCTCTCCATTTCTATTTAATTTCGCGATTGATGACATCATGATCCTAACGCTGGAGGGTCTCCAAAACCCCGGTATTCAAATAGCCTGTGAGAAAAACCTCGTTGAACTGGAATGTGCAGACGACATCGTTCTCATGTTCGAAGAAGAGGA
>NW_008751777.1:463432-476667 GCF_000715545.1 Opisthorchis viverrini | reverse complement strand
TCCGTGCCCAATTCAGAGTGGTAGAAGCATGGAGATGGCCAACCCTTGACATGGCACAGGAGTATGAAGTGGATTTTGGGTGTTATTCGCCTTCCAAGATGGGAACCGCGTGATCCACACTGCGCCTGGTTGGTGACACTGCAAGATATGGTTGGTAACCGATGTCAGTGGCGTTCTTGTTGTCAGTTTCGATCCAAATGGTCCGACTGAGTGTCTGGAGGTGTAGGCACCTCGGAGTAATTGTAGCGAGCTAAGTCCCTTCCACATGAACCTTTATTCTTTTCTTCACAATAAGGCTTTTAAATAAATCATGGTTGTACGGCAGCGTAACATCAGTGTTCAACACTGATGTCATGCTGTCGATGATGATGATGATGATGATGATTTGTGGCGTTTTTTTATGGCTTTTAAGTGTAGAAAAGGGAAGCCACTACCAGATTCACAGTATGTGTCAGGATTGGACTTTTAAGGATCTTATAGATTGTTGGTAGTGTGAGGAGATTTGGGATTTTTATGGAGATTTGGTCCTGTGGGTGAAGCCAATCGATGCTGAAAAGCCGGATCTTATTGCTCAATCACGGATAGTGATACATATCGTCGTCAGCTGGAAGCTATTCACTCATTTGGCTCTAAACGGTGTTCATAATAGGGCCAGACGAAACGGGACCAAGCGGACAACCCATCGCTACTTTGTCCGTATGTGGTGTCATTTGACAAAATTGAACATCGAATGCAAATCCTAAGGGTTACTCACTTAAATCGTCTACTAGAATTGTGGGACACAGCTGCACATACAGGTAGTCTTTTCAGACAAACGTTATTCGGTTAAAAGGGCTGCGATGTCTAAGGAGCATACATGAATATTACCTGAAAATGGTGTACGCCTTCAACGAAGTCGAACCCTTTCGAATGAACAGATTTAATAATGAGCCAAAGTTGTGATCTTCACTGAGATTTTGAGCAAAGTTCACCAATTACCCAATTGCCATTGTGTGCACTTAATATGGATCGAGCATCTATCAATTTAACCTCTTACTCCTGTGTTTTCGCCCCACGTGACCTATTCCCATTGACTGACCACAGCCTTTACGTGACACAGATTGATATTTGTTGTTCGATAGAGATTTCATCCGGGGAGCCAGTCTATTCTGAGAAACTGAGAAGAACCCTTAGTGGGAATCATCAGCAGAGCGCGTCACAGAGTTTGGAACCCTCCAACCTTTGGCCGGTGGTTATATGTTTATCCGTTCAGCAACGAGTGGCTGATCAGCAGTGTGGGTAGCTCTCACTGGGACAGGATGAAGCGCGACTCATCTTTCAATCATATTATTCAGAAAACATGGTAACGTATTCAATGGCTTTTCAGATGCCGACTTTTGAGGTGGTTAGACGCTCAACTACTGGTCGAAAGGTCGCGGGTTCGAAGCTTTTAATTTTTGTAAAATGCGCAATCCCAACAACTTTGAAACATGTGTACCTTGCTTCTTGGCTTTTCAGCATGGCTTGGCTTCACCGACAGCACGAAATCTTTCTTGAAAATGACATCAATTTCCCCATACCACTAGCGTTCTCTATACAGTTAAGTTTATATAGCATCCTCACATAAATTCGCACGAGGAACTGCTGTGGTATGATCGAAATGTCAGTACGTAGAGCATAAATTCGGCTCTTTTTTAATCAGAAAGTGTCACGTGAGTGAATGATTTGAGCATTTTCTTGGGTCTTCCTGAAGTTGCATGAAGAGCTACTTACGTCAAAAATAGGGTGTAAAGGATGGTTGGGTTTTAAACAGTAGCAAGCTCTTTCATGTGGTCCCTATCGATCTGAGGCTTTCACACACATAGTATTGATGACGTAATCTTTGCTTTTTACCCGCCTTACACAATCGGTTATTTGAGCCCCCATTTTATTTCTAAATTCTTCCTCTTGTTTCTAAAAAAATCTTGTTCTTGAATTTAAGACATCTTTTCTACATCTCATTTTTGATGATTGATTGGATGAATTCCTTGAACTTGTTACGTCTGTTGGTCTGTTTTGCCTGAAGAGCTGGACCGTATTAAGTTATCGGATTTTCGAGTCTCGTGACTTCAGCTCGAAAGGGTCGATAATTCTGAGTATGTCAGCACTTTGAACGATTCGACCCATGACCAGACCGTGCAGAAATCATGAGTTTATGTTAAATCCCCTCTCAACAAAAAGCGGAACAACGTAATATCGTAATATCGTTACCTAGAGATGAACAAAATACCGGATAATTCCAAGTGCTGCAACTCGAATGTGAACAGCTGCGAAACAAACCACAGGAGTGATTTAGATGACACCCAGAAGTGAAGACTGAACGAACATCGAACATATCGATGTACCGACTGGTGAGAAAGGAGTCTTGAAAGTGGCCAAAAAGCTGTACAGGATCCCAGAATCAATAAAATATCAATCCAACCCCTCCCCATTGTCACACTTCATAGGCTACCATCACTAAAACAAGGTTCAGCTGTAACACACTTTCGGTGCCCAGCTGCCATGCCACCCGAAGGAAGCACGAGAACTGGGATAATGCCTGGTTGCCCAAGCTTAGACAGCGGAAGTCAGGAGGCAGAGGTCGGGTTCGAATCAAGGACCTTCGGTTCAGTAAATTCGAGCTCTAACCACTTGATCCATCTCGCGTCCCTATACTCAATAAGAATGAAATGATATCTGGATTTGGCGATGTTGTAGAATTTAAGTAACTCGGGTGCCCCGCTTTGATTTTGGTTTGTTTGCTACGCTTGACGGTTCGATTCCGAGCGTTTCATCACTAATCGATGTTATCGGCACTGGCGAGGAAACAAGCAGAAGAAACACACGAAGCCTGGACAGTGAACCAGGTTGGGACCGAACAAACAGAATTATAATGAATGAACTAATAAACTCGAAGAACGAAAACTACTACAAACATGTTGTTTATTAGGTAAATGAAAGGTAAGCAGGTGGTATTGCGACAAAACAACGGACCATTCAAATTAAAGAAACAGAACTACTGAAATAAAGTGGACCAATCAGATGCAGTGAAATGAAGCTGCCATGCGACACACCAAGCGAACCAATCAGGTCACAGGAAAACACAACAACTGAAGGCAGACGGCTAGCGAAAAAACATTTTCAGGTCAGCTGGTTAATTCGACGAACAAACCAACGACCATCTTGACTTGCAGATGACATACGTGAACATGAAACAAGTTAAGTGGACTCCGAACCAGATAATGTCAGTGAAAATGAGATGGGTCTATGCAGCCAAACTTGTACGGGTACGGCACAATGCTGTCCAGTGTCTTAATCCGTTTCACTCAACCCACCTTGGAGATTTGAACTACCCATAACTATTCTTAACAGCCCTACTGTAATGTCTCCTCTCAGATTAAATATCGACCCGTACGATCAGGACTCTTCATGCTATTTGACTTTCTGTGCTATGGTCGGATACATTCACCTGCGACTCGTACTGATTGAACTTTCAAACCTGGGGGGAATGCAGAGTAACAACATCGCACGGTTTGTTGTTGTGCTGTCTAACAGAGAATCTCCGTACCAAATAGACGGGGTTTTCTGCCTAGCCCGCAACGAAATGAGCGAAAGAATGTTCGAACTGGTGACTTTACCAACCGGAGGGGGCTAATATGCTTCTCAAAGTAGGAAATGGTAGGCAGTGGTTAGAATATTTCCGTTCCAGATGCAGTATGTTTTGTAACTGTTACATCTGCTGATTCGCCGACCCGCTCCAGTGCCCAGTGCCTGGAAAAAGGCTCACAGAAGGGAACACAACCGCTATATTCCGAACGATTGAGTGCGAGAGCAAGAGTTACAGCGGCCCCACGCTATTAAAGGGGACTTGCTGACATTGATCCAGGCTGTCTGATAGGCTTTAGTGAACACCCATCAACATCGATCGTGCCTCTATGAGAAGCCTGAACGCTGATCACATTCGGTCGTGCTTCTGTGGCGTGCAAGAACACTCATCAGGTTTTGCTGAACTGATTGAATGATTGACTGGCTTGAATGCCTACCGGCTTTCCTGTTGAGATTTTGGTGGGGCAGTAGGTTCCGGGCGTTCTGAGGTTACTTTCAGGAATCTGATCTTCCTGATAGTAACACTCAGATTCCATCATGGCAAGTGTCAGTTGTGCCTGCATCTGAATGAATGAATGATATTCAAATTTTCGTAATCTTGGTCGCGTTCATGCGGAAGAAACGATTTCGAAAAAGTGCGAGGAGTACTCAGCTCTCGTGAAAATATTAGAGCGATGTGCGGCAGACATATGGTTATTCTGCTTGGGCAGCATCCGCCCGAGAATTGGCAACTGTTCTCTAAGCAGAGTTTTCAGCAACCTTATGAGTAGTGTGTCACCATGTTTATTTTATATCATATGATGCAACGCGGCACTCCGTAGTGTGTTTTACTCCATTGCCCTAGTGTCCTTTGTTGATATCTGTTAAGTTCTGACTTCTCCCGTTAGTTGCTTGCTCCAATTTTTGTACGGTTACGTCTACAGGGCTTCCCGAGTTGCTTCATGAAATGTACGACTCAGATCGTATCTGAGCGTGCTTCCCCCGGAACGGATGTCATCCTCGATCTGCGTACACAGAAACCAGTGGTATTCGCTCGTATCTTGTAACTGCAACCCGATATTCACATGCATTCTGACAAGTGATCTCTTGCACAGTTACCCCAAACAATAATTCTCGCAGTCATCGCGCTAAACAGCGATGTTCTTTATAGCTCTCGGTTGTCCCTTTTATTTTGAGAATTTACTATTCAGTATAGTGTTTGGCTTATGTTCTACCGAGCTGCACAACCTTGCAGCCATTTCGAAGATGTTGTTGGTGTCCGGGAGGATAACACTTCGGTCTACGTGTTGCGTAGACACAGTGGTTCGATTGCGCATCACAAGAGAAATAGGTCTCCAACCGAAGCCATTCCGTTCAACAACGTATTTTTTCATTCTTCTTGGATTCCGTAATATTGCAGTGAGTGACGGCTCGCCTAGGCGGAGTCCCAAGGCGGTCCGTTCTGTTTGTCGTATTTTAACCTAGTGACCTGAGTTTGGGATCTCGTAAGGGTTCGTCGGCTCTTCAGGAACTTCGTTTGTAATTGCTCATTCAACAATCTTGTCATAAGCATATCCAGGAATGCCAGCCTGTTTTTCCACTGCGGAATGGTTGTTGAACAACGAACTAGTTCTCTGCAGTTCATTCTTCAACTGTTCTACTCAGAAATCTCGATAACTATCTTAAGACCACCGTCCTGCACAAGTTATTGTAAGCTTCGCAATCGGTTTCAATAGGATGGAAGGTGATCAGAAGTCAACTTCTAATCGGCCATGAATTTGATGCAAGATGTTTGGCCTCAGCGGTACGCACTACTCGTGAGGTGGCTGAATGCTCGTCGATAGCAGCCTTATGAGTAGTATGTTTTGTCAAGAAAATATACTGCGACAACTCGAATATCGTACCAAATGAAAATCGAGGCAGTCCCTGTGAAACACAATCAATTAAAGAACACAGTAAACTAGAGGTTCAATTCAGTCTCTTATTAAGATCAAGTTGGTTTGCAGATGGGTGTATTTCGCAAACAGTGTGCCGATTTCTGCTTACAGTGTTTTCGAATTTTGACTCTGAATGAGTGAGAGTCAAACAGGTTTTCTCTGTCAACCGTTTTCAGACAAGTGTCCTTCTTTGACGGCATACAGAAATCTATGCTGAACCCGGAATAGAACTTAATTCAACTCCATATTCGAGGGCAGTTGACCGGTAATCGATCGCGCTTCAACAGATTCACTTATCATCACTGACTGAAGTGTGGTTGATTCCTGATTGATGCACCAGCAATCGGACGGAAGACCTTACACTCAGTGAGCTGGCATCTTGAAATTGATAAGCCCTGTCGATCATGGAGAACTCCCAGTTCGCCTTAGAATTTCATGTCCGCCATAAGCAAATCGGTTTTCAGTGCAGTGAGATAACAGAGATGATAAAATTCCTTCCAAGCATGATTTTCAGTCTACTTTGCCGAGAAAAGTGGTAAAGACGTGACTGCGACCTGCCGGAATTCACTATTTGTCTTTTAGTTGCATACTCAGTCCACTGAGCTTTCGAATAATGTCGGTGTGAAGATGGCAGTCTTATTCACACTCCTCAAATCGTTGGAGAATTCAATTTCTTCATGGTCCCCAGAGAGTCCGCAAAACCGACCAGCAAAATGCTGTTGCACGGTCAGCTTGCGTCAATACTTGAGAAACTGTCGAATATGAAATATATTCACACTTTTGACACTCTGACTCGGAATTTTGATCATATTCTGCGAGGACTTCCTAAGGTTCAATCTCAAATGCTGGAACAAAAGAAAATTTATTCGTCCGTCATTCGTGTCTCACCTGGTTCAACGGCAAATCGCACACATTCTCTCGTGCATCACTATCCTCAGGTGTCTAAGATCTTAACTCACTACAAGAAGTCGCATCACATAAAGCCCAGCAACCAAGAAACATATAGTTGGAGGAACGGCCCTTTTTACGACGTTTGCGATATTGTCGGTGGAAAATTCCTCAGTGCATTCATCTATCATTGTTAGTCCTTTGAGGTTGACATTTATCCCGGGAAAGTCAGATGAGACATT
Source organism: Opisthorchis viverrini (assembly GCF_000715545.1). NCBI lineage: Eukaryota > Metazoa > Platyhelminthes > Trematoda > Opisthorchiida > Opisthorchiidae > Opisthorchis > Opisthorchis viverrini. Next base: position 470,018 of record NW_008751777.1, on the reverse strand, counting down.
TAGTTGCAACTCATCACCTGTTCGGCAAGTGTGTCACTTGGCTGCACCAGACCGATTGAGAACTCATGGTTTTCTATGGTCTGCTGGGTTTATTAAACACCGTGATGCATCAGCAGAAAGGTTCTCAATTCTATCCTTGGAGTTGAGATGTTCCTACTCCTGATTGTAATGCCGTTCTAGCGGAGCCGGACACCCCAGTCGGGATCGTTATGTATTGCAAAACTGACGCACGTGACGGTACAAAAGCGCGACACGAAAATCGTGAACTCTACGTGTCTAAATTAGTCGGAACCTTCGTGCACGACATCAAGGGATTGAGCTGGCTGATCGTCTTGTCATTATTACCGAATAACGTACCATGTAACTTGATTGAATGCAACGGCAAAGATATTGACATTCACATCTCGCAGCTTAGCAGACTACCGCTATTTCGTACCAATAATGTTCAGTCCACTTTGAGTAATCAAATTTACCGGCAGAAGGACACGGCTCTGATGGGGTCTCCTCTAGGTCCCGTTTGGGCAGACATTTTTGCGAACAAACTTGAGACTCAAGAACTAAGCGCACTGACCACGTGGTTTACATCACGTGGGCGATGTTGGTCGTTGGCTTGTTCGCTGAGCAAACGTTTCATCACCAATCGAGGTGACATCATCAGTGCGTTATTGGGGAGCCTAGTTGTGCGTAGCGGTGTGGTTGGAAACGTGGACGATGTATTCGTACTTGCTGACGAAGTCATCGGCACAACAGATGTATTGAGCGATTACATCCCAGTTCATACTACTATCAAGCTTACGGGCGAGCCAGAACGGAACATACACAGTTAAGTTTCTTCGGTGCCTCAGTATAAAAAAAAGCCACAACAGAGTGCAAAGTTCACAAAACGCAAACCTGGATAGGCCAGTACATGCCTCTCCGTAGCTTTGTTCTGTTGCAACAGAAACCTAACCCAGTTAAGTGGATGCCTGTCTGGAACAGCAGTGAAGATATGCTCCCTCAACTGTTTACAAGTTCTTAGGACGCACATTCCTGCAGAGCCGACATCCTGAACGGTTCACGCTCAGAAATATGCAATCTATAAAGCAAAAAATACAGTTTTTATTTGGAAAAACAGCGCGTCTACATAGGGCTCTCATTCAAAGATTACGCGGCTGCTGTTCATACGGAGCGCATGGCCCCCAGTCTGTGTTTGAGTTTCAGTTCCAGCCTCGCTATTGGGCTCCGTTTCAATGACAAATCGCCATGCTCTCTACCACCAGCTTTTGTGTGTACTTATTTGTGCACTCATGTCGAGCATGGTAGCAAGACAAGGCTCCTGTCGGACAAAATACGAGAGCACAATATGATATTTCTGGGTGGTGGTCGGGAGAAGCCGAGCTCGGATGCTGTTGCGTCACATTTGACCGAAACCAGTCCTGTCATCCATGGTATTCTTGAACCGATCACAGCTGGTACGATCCAGGCGATCACAGATCGCAGAGGCGTCCAAATGAAACTTACACGACCTCTGAACTTGAACCGACCTGCGAAAACTCAAGTCTCACAAACCCGCCTGAAATTGATGCTGTTCACTTGATTCCATGACATATTGAGCCGTGTACCTTTGAAATCAACCTCCCTAGCCCCTCTTTCATCAAAGAGTAGGTACCCGTGATTTCCGCACAGCCTTTGCATGTGACTTATGGTATTATAGCCACGAGGATCAAGCATTGGAAACAGGTTTTACTTGCTACCTTCGTCCTTACGAGTAACGAAGAAGGATATCGTTGCTTGAAATTCAAAATTCGGGAAAAATTGACTCGCGTCATTGAAACAGGTTTTCAGGATAACCGACATAGGAGTCCATGAAAGCTCTATTTCGATGAGTGGATACTAAGAATTAGCTGGGACACCAAGTCCACTAGTTAGCAACAAAAAAACGTAAAACCAAGATTCCCGGTATTTGTGATGACTTTTCTACGTGGATGCCTAGTTTCATTGTTATGAGTACAATTTTATCCAAACGGTGTCAAGCAATTGTCTGTAATGCACTACTCATGAGNTGAAGTCGCTGAAAATTCGTCGACAGCCCACGACCAGGTTCGCTCTTCTTTGGGCTCATCAGGCAGGTACAGTTCACGAGTGGAACATAGGGTTGACGGAAACTCGTGGATTGCGCCTACCTGATGAGCTCCAAGAAGGGCGAAACCGGTCGTGGGCTGCCGACAGATTTTCAGCAACCTTATGAGTAGTGCATTACAAAGATATACATGTATCGCGATATCTCGAATATCGTAGCGACTGAAACATGAGGCGGCCTGGTGCGGCACATTCAGTTGCCTGAAAGCATCACAAACAAGAGATTCAGCTGGGTTCCAGGTGAGTCTCTCGCAAAACCAAATTAGTTTGCAAACGAATGTATTTCGTCGATCAGGATACGAGTCGGCCGAATCACAAAAGGCGTTATTTTCACTTCATGATGCCCACCCTCGAACCCGTTTCATTTGACCATAGCAACCTTTTGGATTGCATAAAAACGACGTCGTTACATCGTTTAATATGCAGCCTGTTCCATTTCCACACCACAACTAATTTTGAAGACGACAGGGTCAACGCCAAAGTACGTCAGCCCTGGGTGCCTTGCTGCTGTAACATAAATTATGCAATGTAGTGGATGGCAGTCGATAACGATGACTCTATGAATCCTTCACTGCGTCGCACTACAGCTGAGCTTATGATGGTCCCTGTCCGTACACCGCAAATGTCTCCCTACGCGAGTGAGTAGGTGGAGGTCGATGAAATTTCGAAATATCTCCTATCGGACTTGATATTTTCTCCGGATAAGAAACTTTACGGTACGATCGAACATCATTCTTTCGGGCGATGAATAGGTGCGATGGAAATTAATGCGTTAGTGCTCTGCTAATCTAACACCCCTTCAGCGCATGCGGCCTGAAAGAAACACGACGGCTTAGATGCTCCTGGGCAGCCCAAGTCAACTGGGCAGAAATCTCGACATCAGGATTGGAATCGAACCCTGAACTTTGTGAGCTCATGTACGAGACCGTACAACCAAAGGCTAATTAATTCCCTGCTCATTTGAAGCCCGACCTTGGACTTTGTTGAGACCTTCACTCCAGGAAAAATGATGTGAATGCGATGAAAATTAACGAAAGGTAAAAAAACGTATCTGTCAGACTGAATGTAATCAAGTGTGACCATTGGTGGTAGTGATGTATTAGCACGGAGACGAAGCACAAAGAAACAAGATATTAAAACCAATAAAATGCAAGTGACACTTAGTGTAAGGAAAGGCGATTGCCAAGCTTGTTTGGGTAGACCCATTGGGGCGTCTCAGGACTGGCCAGTGGGAATAAAATGCACAGTTAAGGTCGAGATAATACCACAAACAACAGGGGCAAGTGGTATGTGGAGAACAAATAAACCACAGCGAATGATGATGATGAGAAAAGAACTGTGAGAATCAAGGAAGCCAGACTGTGGAATAGGCTGGATGACTAGATTTCATTTGGTGAAACCAATTCGATAGTACAACCATTTGGAACGCCACAAAGAGAAGGAATTGTCAAACTTGAAAACATAGACCCCCACGCCAGGATAGGTATGACCACCACAGTAGACCTCGGTGTGACAATCACGTCGATAGACTGGTATTAGTTCGTCCGTTGGAGGTCGAGGATCGGAGCGTCGACGACCGCATTCAACGTCTGGATGACCTGTACGAGAAACAGAATGGAACAACCAGGATGTGAACACAGTTCGAACGGGGGACGGGTGGTACATTCCTCAACATAGTAACCCCCCTCAGTGATCCACCTCCCAAGAGGGACTAACTCCTTAATTAAGACAACTTCAGTCCCATGCGGTTTGCCTTCAGATATATCTTTTGCGAAAACAACAGTGACCGATCTAGATGTCCACTAGAAGCGACTTTGTTATCTAGCAAAGACCAGGATGCAACATTCGTCTTTCGAGTCTCCTTACATGAACGCGACAAGTAGGCACACGGCTACTGACAAGATCTGAGAGGCCCATCCAAAGACAGGCCACCGTCATGAAGAGGGCACACCAGTAGTACCTGTTATCCACAATTAAGTAGGCAGATTAGGGTAGATTTGGGTGGATACCTGGTGATGTAGGTACCATCGAGGCGCCAAACCTAATATAAAAACGCAGCAAGATTCGAAGGCCGGCTAAGTTCGTTCTATTCAAAAGAAGGGTTTTCGGAGTTTCGCGCAGGCCAGTAGTTCCCGATCAGCGCCTCTAATGTACCATTTACACCATAATCTCAATTTTTCAATATTAAGTAAACCGTGGAAAAATGAGTAGCTAGAAAGCATCTTAAAAGCAGCGACGTAAATTGCTACACACTACTCCCCTCAGAAAAGGCCTGTACGAGTGGATGCCACTCTCTTGAACAACAGCAATCCCCCAAAAGCACCATTTGGTGTGCGACTCCCCAGAAGAGAGATCAGTCTCTATAGGTTTCACTGCATCGTTGTAAAATAGTATTCCACATGTCGCATGCACTGGTGATCCATAGAGCGTAGGAATTTGTACTCTGAATATTCAATGTATTGCCGAACTCCAGGCATGATTTAATGCTTATATATCATACTTCATCTGTAACACCTTTTCGGTGCCTGGTTGATTTGCCGCTGAAGGAAGCATAAGGGCTGAGATACCGCCAGGTTCCCCAAGCTAAAACAAGAGCAGTCGAGATGCTGAGGCTGGGTTCGAATCAGAGACCTTAACCACTGAGCCATCTCGAGCTAATCGATAATTGAGAGCATTTTCGTTGGCATTAGACAGATTGTTACACAAAACGTTTGCATACACTTGGGAACTATGATTCACAGCAGACGAAATTACACGCGATTAAATAAGTAGCTTCAAGTTGTGGACACGAGAAACATCACCATCCCACGCTCCGATTGGGCTCACTTCATCTCGGTCCAACGAGATCAGTCTTGTAATGGGGGCCTCTTGAAAGACCGCCCTTCCAAAGAAATCACTCGAATGTCCCCGTGGCGTAAAATACAATCCTGACAGAGAAAACCGTTCGGCTATAACACCCTTCCGGTGACCAGCTGCCATGCTACCCGAAGGAAGCACGAGGGCTGGGATACTGACAGGTTGCCCAAGCCTAGACAGGGGAAGTCGAGAGGCGGAGGTCGGATTCGAACCACGGACCTTCCGGTCAGTAAATTCGCGCTCTAACCACTTGGGCCATCTCGTCCGGCAGAGACCACGATGCGAAATTCGTGCACTGGGCTTCGTGTAATTTTACATCGATCGCGTGTCTGCAAAACGACTGCATGGCATGGTGTTTCTCTGACGGCAGCTTTTGAAGTTGGGATTTTACTAGTTCTTGCACTGCGAAAGCCACTTGGAAATCTAAATCGAAAGTGATGCTCGCCAGTCCCTCTAAACAGAGGAAACAGCACACTTCTCCACTCTGCTTCTCGAAAGACTATTTCAAAGGAACGATCGAAAGCCGTCTCTGCCAGCAAATGGTCTTTTCCGGGAGAGCATACGAGTGGAATCCGCTTGAGAATCCAAACAAACAAACTGGTCTTCTGACAGTTGATCTGTCTAAACATGAACTTGAGCTTCTCGGGGTGACTGTAACACAAAAGTTAGAGCTAGAATACCGCCTGATAACGCCACAGACGCAAACCAGTGTCTCCACCTGTTGAATATTTAATTCAGTTGCACAGAATTAACACAGCATTAGATATCCTCGATATTAGGGTTGTCCTCGATGGAGAGAACGCCAATATCGGAGTGATACTATCTGGACTTACACCGTGCAAAGGTTTACATGCAAATGAGAGTCCCCGGTGCAATTCAGTTGAGCAGTACGGCAGTGGCAGCTACATAATGGAGTTTTACTAAACTATACTTGGTGACTATGTTCATAGACGACAGAGGGGTCTGTAATAATAACAATAATATGATCCTTCAGCTGTACCATCATTTCGGTGCCTAGCTGCCATGCCACCCGAAGGAAGCACGAGGGCTGGGATACTGCCAGGTTGCCCAAGCCTAGACAGGGGAAGTCAAGAGGCGGAGGTCGGATTCGAACCACGGACCTTCCGGTCAGTAAATTCGCGCTCTAACCACTTGGGCCATCTCGCCCCCACAGGGGTCTGTATGAGACGTTTGTCATAGAACAGAGTTACAATATCCGTACACTAGCTTCAGTGTATCATAGTAATTTATTTGTCCGTGTGCCAAACGGAGGGTGTCCACCTCAAAATGAACCACCCCCAATTGAGCAGTTCTTCGTTAATGGGTTATTGTCCGGGGGCGAAATGGCTCAGTGATTAGAGCGCGAATTATTGACTGGAAGGTCCGTGGTTCGAACCCGACCTGTCTCTCGACTTCCCTTGTATAGACTTGGGCAACCTGACAGTATCCCAGCCCTCGTGCATCCCTCGGGTGGCATGGCAGCTAGGTACTGAAAGGGTGCTACAGCTGAACGATTTTTTATTGTCCGGGGGGTAGCAATATATATATATATATATATATATATATATATATATAATATTTGGATGGCTGGCCACATACGGCTTGTGTAAAA
>NW_008751777.1:453460-462531 GCF_000715545.1 Opisthorchis viverrini | reverse complement strand
TTGTGTGTGTAAAACCGAATTGGGTGCCACACACAAGTTCTTGGCGCGGATGTAACCCAGGAGTAGGAGATAGGCGGGCAAACGTGCAGTTTGTACTTAAAATCACCTCGTTGCTTGTTATGCTAGGACGTTTCAAAAAATCGAAACCGAAACAGTGATGCTCATAATAGGAAAGTGCGCGGCAAGTCAAGTGAAACAGGACCGGGATTAACAGCTTTCTTCTGCCCGAAAGAACTTATTTACGCCCATTATCCGATGTTTACCAGTTTGTTCTATATGTGATCGGAGATTCGTTAGACAAATCGCACTAACTTACCACTATCTAATCCACGTGGAAAGGAGCGCTTCTGCCCGGTTTCTTCATCCACAGTTGATCCGCTTCCCTCCTGACCCTCCTCATCCTCCTCGTCCTCTTCATCACTTGACTCCGAGATGGTCACCGATATGGTGCTCGGCGGATCCAGATTCCATTCGAAATACAATCCAAATCCGAGATCATAGTTATCCGTGGCGAATTCCCAATAGATTGCTGACGCATCTGGATGAGTCGGTACTCGAATCTGAAGAGGAACGAAAACGTATGCAAAGGGGGTGGCCACTGATACGGACAAAGCTGGAACAAGACAGTCACATGGTGTTCTCTACTCTCGCATTGTAGTTGAGTGTGATACGGTGTATCTATCAGTCATCTACGGCATGCTGCTATCATCCTCTTCGTGATCGTAATCCACCAATCAGGAGAGTGCTTGTTCGGTCATTTCACTGCGAACAGTAGTGCATTCTACGGTACATCCAATTCCCACTGACTTACTGACCATTTCGGTCGATCGTCCAAGTTGTGTTTTGAATCTGCTTGGTGATGGACTGCGTGTCATGGTCGATCACCGAATCATAATAAGCAGGTTACCTGAACTGTTTTTTTATTCTGCTATGCTGACTGCTGTTGTTGTCCTAAGGCTAATTACATGTTTTCTACGTTCAGGATCGATCAGTTAACATAACTGCCTTTCAAAATCAGTAACTGTAAAACATGAATTGCACAATACAAACGCAATATACTACTCATAGGGTGGCTGAAAATATTTCGACACGACCGGTTCTACGCTTCTTGGGGTTCATCAGGTAGGCGTCGGACATGAACACAAACAGAAGAAAAACGGGAAGCAGATGATCTGACAGTTCCTTGGTACAGAGATCAACTATAGGGAAATCCCGAGTGGAAGCTTTGGGTCAGATGGTACCACGTATGCAAAACGAGTCCATAGGGCCAGAAAAGTTCATTAAGTCCTTCCTCGACCGGATTAGAGAACAAAATATATGCACCATAGTTCTTCCACCTAAGGCAGCTGCAACAAAGCGACATTTCCAATTTGGAGATGCACGTTCTTCCAAGAGGGTAGATTGTATCCACAGAAGGTGTTGCTTTTTGACTGAGAGAAATAAGGGGAATGTATCCACGTGCCTGGTTTCTAATTCACCAACAACCCTGGATTTACACAGCTGAGAAACAAAAACAGTGCTGACGTAAACAGTACTCGCGGACCGATATCGATTATCTCAAAAAGATACACATGTACTTGTGGTTCAGTGGGACGTGCGGTTATACCAATCAGTCTCCATAAATGAATCTTATTCAAACTACAGTACGCGAAATAATCACATGAAAATTGCTTTCTATCTTGTGAGACAAACAGCTGATTTTTTGGGATGAATGGAACGCCATTACCAAGTCGCCATCGACAGAAAATGTTCAGTGTGAAATTCCACTGCTTTAGTGCAACAAGCCATTGGCCTAGACGGTTTGCATCGAGGTGGTGAACCCCTTGTAGCCAACCAGACTACTTTGGTCCAAAATATCTGGGATGAAGACAGACTAACAAGGGTAGAAAAAACTTTGGCAGTGTCCGGCGATGAAGGGTGTCCCTTCCAAAGGCTTTATGTCTCTTCCCGTGCACGTCCACAGCAAACTCATCATATCCAGTGATGTCACGGAAGGATGTCCTCTGTCCCTCTTTCTCCTCAACTTAGAAATCGATATGCCGGTTGAGTCTTCCGTACCTGCCTCAAACACCTCGCTCACGGACATTGAGGACGCTAACGATACTGCCATCCTTGGATCAGAATCTGCAGAAATGCAAAATATTTTGAATAGCCCAAATAATTCTGCTGCGCCTCGCATCTGTAATGTGTACGCGTTGCTGCACGATTGTGTTGGATCAAACCCAAATCTCATGTTTGCAGGTGAGCCAATCGACGTGGCAGACAAGTTCGTCTATCCGAGCAGCTGTACCAGTCCCGATAGATTGGTGAAAGACAAGATCACTTCCCTAGTAGAGAAGGTCAGGGCAGCGTTTGCTGACCTCCGACATTTGTGGCTCAGATGTGATACCAGCTTGACGATTTGTCCGACCTTATGAATCAAGGACGTGGCCACCGCATGTGGAAGACGATCAGTGCCTCGGAAGCATTGTGAATTCGTCCGGTGGGAAAATGAGATCCTAGGAGGAAACAGTGGGCGCCGTCCGTATTGGTAAAGCCAACTGGAGGAGAAACTTTACTCGTGAATCAAGTTGTGTCGATCGACCGAACCGCTTGTCAGACTTCTCAGTCAGGAGAAGACTCAGAACACTTATTGGGTCGCTTTTCGAGGGATTATGCAGGCCAAGCATACCACTTAGTCGTTCAGACGTGATAATTCACGCGCGTCCACCCCGCGCTGGTGTAGTGGTGACGTGCGCTGCTCATGCCACGTGTCCGGGGTTCAAATCCCAGCACGGCCAAGGGTAACACTGTCAGTAAGCTCCAGTAAGAGCAGAACTCGGGCCAAGTGCTTCCCTTTTTAGTGTGGACCGACCAGAATTAATGCACTGGGACATGGGGAGGACTGTTCAAACGAGAGTGGTTTAATCTTCCATAAGGGTTGCGGTTCTGAATGGACCACGAGGCGCATAAGTAGTGTGGGCGCACTTCTGTGGGAACGGCCGTCAACAATAAGAAATTCGTAAGAAGCCTGAGAGCCATAACACTACCAGGTTATCCATTCCAAGATTAAAAAAAAAATGAAAAGTCCTGGGTGGACCTTCTGATTGGGTCCTAACACCTCTGGGTCATCAGACATCATCATCTACCAGCAAGATTCCAACCTATACCTATTGTCGAAAATCCCGACAAGCATTGAATGTTCGAATTCTACGGTGTTCAACAAAACAACGAACAACCAAAAGTCGCACACGCCCAAAATATTTTGTGCAAAACTCGAAAGCCATCGTTGCTCATGACAACGCTCGCAAGAATTGGTGTAAACTGCAACCAGAAGCAGACAAGATCTGTCCGTCAAAGGGTGGAGACCGGGCAAACCAATCAAGACCAGCCATTGTACGGTCCACGAGATGTATACCACCAGCCTGTCCATTAGGTAGGAACCGGATTCCACGGTAAAAAAAAGGTTCTTGTTCCCAGTTTTATTCACTAACAACAGGATGGATAGGTGAGGGGAACGGACACACCAAAGATTATATCTTAAACCATATCGGCGTACGCATTACTAATAAAAAGGCGTTAGGTGGGAGCAGGCTTGCTGAAGTCAAGGACAAAAGTGCTTCTGATACAGGAGTGGCAAATATCACACGCCTGGGCAATTTATCACCAGTTGTCCAGTTTTGATTCGCTGATCATGGGCTATCGTCAAGGCACGAGTTTTCAGTCTCGGCAAACTCGAAAAGACTGAGGGATTGAGTCGCGATCCTTCAAGCCGAAGGGTTAGTTCAGAATTCCCGGTAGATCCTGTTCAGCTAGTGTTGAGTGAGTTACATGGCAGTAATACATCAAAATAGTCAAATTTGAATTGGTTTCAGACGGAACTTGTCCAACGCCCATTTCGGATGGTTGCAGTAAGAAGAGAACCGTAGAAGGCATTATCTTATGTAGAAAGGTGGAGGTCGAATCTGCGAAGTTTCAACTGCACGAGAGCATTCGTCTTTGCTGCAAACGCCAGTTGAGCGTGGAGGAATCGGACAGGCGGATTCGGGCTGCTTTCCACAGGACCGATCGTTTCACACATTCGGCCAATTACAGTGGAGTGCTTTTTTTTGCCCAGCGTATCGGATAACAATGAAGCCATGAGCTTGGAATTTTATCCGGTCCGCTCTCCACAAGGACCAATCAACAACCAGACAAAAGCTTATAACGATTCACCCGTAATCAGCTGATCACCTAAACAGATCAGCTGCTGATTCAAGCTAGCTACTAGAGGGGTGATAAGGTTCACGATAGAACATCGATCCCGTCAGATTGGATTATATCCAATCTGATGGGAATTTTACGGGAAACTCGTGGACTGTGGCCTCATTGTAGAATCCACTTGCTTTTGTGTAGGGGTGAGTAAAAAACTCTGAGTAAAATACTTAAAATAGACATCCACCAATGGATTCTCATGACGCAAATGAAAGAACATTAACCGGAAAAACGGCTCTTCCCCTGCATCAGGGAACAGAGATAAGAGATCCGGTCGATCGCCAGATTATTAATCGGGAACGGAGTTGTGGACGTTCCAGAGGATCGAACAACTAGCACGAGAATGACGTCATCCATCACGCGGCAAATCTACACACACACACACACACACACACACACACACACAGGGGAAGACTAGACGATCGTGAAAGCAGCTAAACGAGACAAGAAACCCGTCCGGAAATGACCGAACCATCACAGACAGACAAAACTTACCGTAGCAGTGGACAGAGAACTGATCTTGATGCAGCACTTTGGTTGGGATCTGAGAATCTCCTTCTTGAATTCACTCAGTTCTTTTTTTGTCCATATGGTGGCCGGAATGAGTGGACAAGCGGTGAGTTCTAAACGTCAAAAACACAAGAAAAAATGTTGTACCGATTACAGTTGTTGTTGTTGTTGTTGACGATGGTTAACCTGGAGAGTCAAATTGGCTTGTTCATGTCAACTAGTCTTGTTTTCTAGTTATGAACAGCTGTGGATAAGACCGCTAAAGTACGTCTTCTTGTAGCAACTCCTCAAGTATACTCCAAACTTGCCCAAAGAAGATGAGATCATAGACGCACAGTCAACTGTTGGCATCACCAAAACGAGAGGGGTAAAGTATTGGCTGGCTACCGTACAACCATGTCAATTTGTTGTACGGCTGTCAGACTTGGCCACTTTGTGCGAAGGATCTGACATATTATCAAGTCTTTGACCACGGAATCGGCTGAAACCAGTAAATTCGTAATGTGGTCAGGAGACGCGTTTTGGGTAAATCGGACGGTACTCCAATCAAAGAATACATCTAGAACTGAAAACTAAGGTGGCCAGGCCATGTGTCTGTTATGCCAAGTTACGACCATCACCATCATCATCATCATCATCGACGGCATGACATCAGTGATCAACACTGATGCTTCACTGACGTACAACCATGACTTATTTGAAAGCCTTATTGTAAAGAAAAGAGTAAAGGTGGATGGGAGAGGGACTTAGTGCTAGCTTACCACAATCATTCCGAGGTGCCTACACCTCCAGACATTCATTCAGGCAATCTGGATAGAAACTGACAACAGGAACGCCACTGACATCGGTTGGCAGCCATATCTTGTAGTGTCTCCAACCAGGCACAGTGAGGATCACGCGGTCCCCTCCCTGGAAGGCGAGTAGCACCGACAGCACCCAAGCGTTTCGTGATCTCCTTCATACTCCTCTGCCAAGTCAAGGGTTGGCCACCTCTCTGTTTACGCCACTCCGAATTGGGCATGGAAAACAGCACTCTCTTCGGCAAACGATGGTTCGGCATACGCAGCACATGTCCCAACCAACGCAGCTTCCGGTGCTGGGCACATTCTTCAATGGTAGTCCCAACCGAAAACGCGCTTTCCAACTGCCTCGTTATGGATTCGCCGACACCAACCCACACGAGCTATGGTTCTGAGACAACGATTGTCGAACGCCTGAAGACGCCTCAGTTCCGCTGCTCGAATAGGCCAAGTCTCACAGCCATACAACAAAACAGCCCGTTCTGTAGCTTGATACACACGTCCTTTCAGATTCAGGGATAAACCATTCTGACGCCATAGGTGTCTCAAGTTAGCAAACGCGGCCCGAGCCTTGCAGATTCGTGCATTCACCTCATCTGTCACACTGCAATCAGAACTAATACAACTTCCAAGGTACGTAAAACGCTCCACAACTTCCAGTACCTCTCCCTGGATTGTAAGGGGCGTGTTCAGTGACTGCACGTCCACAAGCATGACCTTACACTTTGTGGGTGCAAAATGCATACCAAAGGACGGGATGACTTTGGTCAGTTCATCCAAGAATACTTGCGCCTTCTCCTCCTCTTCGAACATGAGAACGATGTCGTCTGCATATTCCAGATCGACAAGGTTTTCTTCACTGGCTATTTGAACACCAGGGTTTTGGAGACCCTCCAGCGTTCGTCTCATTATTTCATCGATCACAAAGTTAAAAAGGAATGGAGAGAGTGGGCATCCCTGACGGACACCGCTTTGTGTGCGGAAGCTTTTGGAGAGCTCTCCGTACACTCTCACACGTCCGGAAGTCTGAGAATACAAAGAACGTATTATGTTTACAAACTTCCGGGGCATTCCTTGGTGGGCAAGCGTCTCAAGAAGAACAGACCGATCAACCGAGTCGAATGCGCCTCGGAAATCCAGGAATACTAGAATCGTGGGTCGCTTATACGTATGGCGTTGTTCTAGCACCTGACGCAGTGTGAAGATTTGGTCAACACAACCCCTACCAGGCCGGAATCCCGCTTGCTGCTCTCGAGTCAGTATCTCGCGAGCCACCGTAAGGCGACGAAGCACAATTGGCGCCAACAGTCTCGTTACAACCGGGGTCAAGCTGATCCCCCTGTGGTTACCACACTCACTCAAGTTACGACCTGCCGACATGAGTGCTTTTTTCTGTGCCAAACCCGGAGAAACGGAAACCTACATGTGGACGGAATTTTACGAGGTAAAGGGAATGAAAGATTTTACCAAAAGTCTGGACGCTGCTTTCGCCGTTCTCCTGCCAGTATGGGATCCATGTGACCTTCTCTGTGCTTGGCTGGAGACATGGCGGTTAACCGATTTCAGTGGTGCTCACGCTGTCAAATCCTATCCAGATTGCCTGAATGGATGTTGTAGGCACCTCGAATGTTTGTTGCAGGTCAGCTCCAGATCCCTCTCCCTGTCGCATTATAGGGCCCTACTCGAATGAATTGACACGACTTTGAGGCAGTGAAGCACTAGTATTCATCGCTGCTGTTGCTGTCAATGATGAGAGATTCTTGTTAAAAATAAATAAATAAATCGTTCAGCTGTAACACCCTTCCGGTGCCCAACTGCCATGCCACACGAAGGAAGCACAAGGGCTGGGATACTGACAGGTTGCCCAAGCCTAGACAAGGGAAGTCGAGAGACAGAGGTCGGGTTCGAACCACGGACCTTCCGGTCAGTAAATTCGCGCTGTAACCACTTGAGCCATCTTGTTGTATCAACTGGGTTTTCTGGCCCAACACCGCAGTCTAACAATATAAAAGGGGGACCCGCCAAAAATTGACCCAACACGGGGACAAATAATTCTGAATGCGGATAGTCCTATAATTGTTTTCCAAGTGTCACTGTACACAGATGCAAAGTCAACTGACCGTGATTTTTCGGGATTCTCTCGAACCGACAATCGATAGCAGCCGGCTCATGAAAGCGTAACCAACAACAGTTTAAGCATCCTTTTTTGCTGTCAGGCTTTTCTGTTTGCTTACCGACCGATGATGTGACGGAACTGTAAGCACCCTCCTCCCTGGAATGTCCAATTAGGCTAAATCAATCGAATCACGTAGAACAGCACACAAGATGGTAAGCAATCGTTAATTAATTCGATGTTTTTGTCCTCCGAAAAGAGTCAGTGTCCAGTAGGGGACGGGAAAATAAAAGGCTTGTGCATGGTTGTGAAAAGTGAGTTTTTCTCACTCCATTCGACTTCACTTTCCTCATACAGCTGCAAGGAAACTATCGAGAGAAGCAGAGAGAACCGTCAACTTGACGTTGTAGTCGAGCTGCGCTGGATCCAAATTGTTCCACTCAAGAGAAGCAGGTAGAGGGGGAGCGGTCAGACCGCACCGCAAGTAGTCACAGTAGTGTAGAGAAAAGCTAGAGTTATGCTGTTCTCTACGATAGCAGAACGGTGTCAGCAGTTAGGTGTAGCCTCTGAAAATTCAGTATGCACGAAGGTAGAGATGCTGATTCTTCCCAGGCAAAGAGACAAGTGAAAAAGCCATGGGATAGAAACTCCATAGCCTAACCGCACACGTGTCCACAGGCCACTTATCGAATATGGTCGAAGAACTAATTATTGTTAACAGCCTGATGAGGAATGGCTGCACGCAGGGGAATCAGAAGCCAGAGGTCCATGCCTACCCCGGACTATCGAGTTAGTGGGGCCCCCACCCCAATGTCGAGTCAGCTGAACTTTAGAATCAATGGTTGCGGGTAAGTTCCCGCAAGAAAACTCCATTATCTTGCTGGTTACACTTGTGGGTCATATGCTACGGACAGATCCCGGGACAAATAACCTACCTTCTACTACCGCATGAGCAGGAATCCTGAGTCAAAAGTTCAGGCAGGAGAAGAGTATCTCAAAGGAAACCCTCCCTCAGTCTTTTAGTTCTCTTTCAAGACGAAATAGGCTTTTCGAATCAGCCGGTTTTCATCTACAAAGCATGGTCCAGTGAACTCAACAACAACGATACAAGTGCAGGATATCAGGACCACAGCTAACAGAGCCAATGCGTTCTCAAATATCTTCCTATGGGCGGGACAGTTGTAGAATGAGAACCGAGATGAGGCCATTGAGGTTTGTGTAGTTTTCGGGCAATGTAGATTTATAATAAACATTCCTCTCACTTCTTACGAGTTACTTGTGGAAAATGAGGCATCATCATCATCATTGTCAGCTGTAATAACCGCGTACTCGTCGTACAGTAGTTGTAGCTGCTGCAGTTTTGTTCACCGATGACTTGGGGGGTAGGTAGCTGTGCATTGCAGGTGGGAGATGAT
>NW_008751777.1:451224-453276 GCF_000715545.1 Opisthorchis viverrini | reverse complement strand
AGTTTGCTGGTAATGGCTTTCATGATTCGCTGCTGAAAATGAGGGCCATTAGGTGTTTCTTCCTCGAGATGAGCGCATACTAACGGGTGCATAACGTGGTCCAGTCAAAGAATAGGTATCGCAAACTGCACATGAACATCCGTAAAAATACATTCGGCGGTTTTCTTGAAGGAACACACTACTCATGAGGTCGCTGAAAACTCTTCGACAGCTCACGATCGGTTTACTCTATCCTGGGACTAATCGGGTAGATCAAATCCCCTTATATGTAAGCAATTGGAGAAACGCACCCATTTCTGGACTGACCTGGAACTAGTGATCATCATCAAGACATCAGTGTTCAACACCGATGCTTCACTGCCGTACAACCATGATTTGTGATGTGCATTCTTGATACTGCCTAATGAGCATGACAGCTGAACTTCCCATCATGAAATGTGTCGTGGATCTGCTCTGGTCAACGCAACCAACATCCTACGAGTTCCACCACCCGATGAAAGCTCACGCGAGTGGCTTCACCTATCCCTTTAACGTGGAATGAAGATCATCTGGCCTAGTGGAAAAGGCGTCACATGATGCTACTCAGCTTAGGGCTACGGTATAGTCCAAAATGGACAAAGCCGCAAGACCTATAGCTTGCAGCGTCCTGGAGGCACCTGTGTACATCATGTACGTCTCAGTTCGCACGTCCCCGAATCACACAAATGAAAATACAGGGAATTATTCTGTGCACAGGGGCGAGATGGACCAAGTAGTTAGAGCGCGAATTTACTGACCGGAAGATCCGTGGTTCGAACCCGACCTCTGCCTCTCGACTTCCCCTGTCTAGGCCTGGGTAACCTGGCAGTATCCCAGCCCTCGTGCTTCCTTTGGGTGGCATGGCAGCTAGGCACCGAAAGGTTGCAACAGCTGAAAGATTTATTTATTTAATTCTGTGCTCTCCTCTCCGAACAAGAATGATGTGAACGTGAGTTCCGCAAATCTCACAGCCACAAACAAAATGATGAGCGTTCAGCCGCAACACCCTTAAGCGTACCTAGCTGCCACGCCGCCCGAAGGAAATGTGATAGCCGAGTTAATGTCAGGTTTCCCAAGCCTGGACAAGAACAGTCGGGGTACCAGGGTTGGGTTCGAACTGCGGACCTTCGCGCCTTAACCATCCATGAGCTATACCGAGCTCATATTTTACATATGAATATATGAACACAACTGATCTGAACGTCAAATGGCAGGTGTGTATCACTCCTCTGAGGTGTTGACCTTCCTCAACATTCGCAGACTATCGGAGCCTTTTGTCCGTCGAACGAACAGCACAACCACGAAAAAAGCCTTCGTACTTGAGTTTTCGGGACATTCAGAGGAAGGGCAGACTGGTAAACTCGCCTCCAAGTGACTTCGGCTTAGGTGACGTTATTCGGCCTGAGTGCTAAAGGTCAATACTTGGGTGGCTTCGGTGGATTAAAGTAACGTTCGTATAGATTCTGCAGGATCTGTGAGTCAAAATTCACGACATTCTCTACTCGTAATGCATTCCGCCAAGTAGGGAGCGATGGGTATTCATGGCGCCCAGAGATGACTACCTCGTCTTGTAAATGAACTTTGGGCTAGCGAATACACACGCATTTGCAAATTAATTTGGTTTTTCGAGAGACTCACCTGGAACCCAGCTGAATCCCCCATTTGTGATGTTCCCAGGCAACTGAATGTGCTGTACCAGGCCGCCTCATGTTTCAGTCGCTACGATATTCGAGATATCGCGATACATGTATATCTCTGTAATGCACTACTCATAAGGTTGCTGAAAATCCGTCGACAGCCCACGACCGGGTTCGCCCTTTTTGGGACTAATCAGGTAGGCTCAGTCCCCGGCCGTGGACTGTCGACGGATTTTCAGCAACCTTATGAGTAGTGCATTACAGAGATATACATGTATCGCGATATCTCGAATATCGTAGCGACTGAAACATGAGGCGGCCTGGTACAGCACATTCAGTTGCCTGGGAACATCACAAATGGGGGATTCAGCTGGGTTCCAGGTGAGTCTCTCGAAAA
>NW_008751777.1:428699-450308 GCF_000715545.1 Opisthorchis viverrini | reverse complement strand
CGTTCGCACTCAACCAGTTTTCGCAATAAAGCTGTTGTGTTCCTTGTCGGTAAGTTCGTTTTCGGACACAAGGCACTGGAGTGGGAACAGCAGGGATTGACCGCGGTATCACTGCCCCTGTTTCTGAAACACGCTGATACTTACAAATCTGGTGCTTCAGATACCAAAAGTCGTGGCACGTGAATATTTTTAACCCAGAACGTTTTTGTCGGCGTTAGGAATGAATAATCACCGCGCCACCGGGTAAGGTTGAATTAGATCAAGGGGAGAACGACGCGTGAAATTTGGTGGTTCGGTGTACGGAGGGAGGGACCCATATTCTGACTGGAGAGTGCGGCAGGCGACCTAGCTGTGGGCATCTTCCACTCCAGATTCGTGTAAAATTCAAAAATGAGGTAACCAGCTGTGAACGGATTTTAAGGGCGGTCAGCCGTCAATTCACTAGGCGAGGTGACATGACTTCTGTATTACAGTGTGGTACCGGTAATGTTTCAGGAGTATGATGTGTAGAACAAATGAAGAAACCATTCCCGTTCCTCCATCTTGTTGGTGTATCAATCGTTCACTCGAGTTTGAGTAGGTGACTACTGTACTCTCTGGTAAGAGATGAAGCATTTGTCTGGCTAGAAAATTGGAACAACGATCAGGTTCCTGTTCCTATAGACAACAACGTGGATAAAAAAGGGTAACGCAACGTTCTGGGTTAAAACCGGCCGGACGCGAGTTTCAAAAACGACATAAAAATGTGAGATCACGACAGAACATCTGCTCATGTTTGTGAATACCCGTCTAATGTTTAGAGGCCTTTGGCTCTTCGTTCGTAGACCCTTTTCTTCACGTCTGCATTTGAACTCATAGGTTTGAAGTCTTGAAACATTAAAAAACCCACCTGTTTCTGGTACTATCTATGACTCTTAAAAAAGATGGTCCTCATAGGGAGAGGGAGGGAGATTACATCAGTTCGTAAGCTTCTAGGCAGAACAAACACAGTCGTTGACGAATATACACTCATTTGCAAACTAATTTGGTTTTTCGAGAGACTCACCTGGAACACAGCTAAATCTCGTGTTTTTGATGTTCTCAGGAAGCTGAATTTGCTGCACCAGGCCGCCTCATGTTTCAGTCGCCACGATATTTCAGATAGCACGATACTTGTATATCTTTGTAATGCACTACTTATAAGGTTCCAGAAAAGCTGTTTTGTTTCCGTGCAACTTGGTTTCAAGTAGAACATAAGGTTGACGGAAACCCGGGGACTGCGCCTACCTGATAAGCCCCAAACGAAACCGATAGCAACCTTATGAGTAGTACGTTAAAAAGAACTTTGGGCTAACTTGGCGGATAGTGTGATACCGATGCTTAAGCAGTTCCTCGCGATTTAACTTATCGGTACTTACCAATGATTAGTTGAATACTGGTTTCATTTGAGATCCTTCACATATCTTACTGCCGTTCACCGTGGTTGCACACCCATGTACAGGCGATAGCTACCTAATTCCCGAACTAACTGGAAATTCCATTACCTCTAAGGCGTGGCCGTATCTCCCGCACTCTCCTACTTTCTGGTTATCGAAACTGTAGCAGCTGGAACCAATGTGCCTACGGTACATTGTTCATATCAGACAAATTGATTGGTTGATTGATATACAGTACCCTGCAACCTGAGAAATCCATGGGAGAGAGATGGTTCAGTGGTTAGAGTGCAAACTTACTGACCGAAAGGTCCGTGGTTTGAACCCGACCTCTGCCTCTCGACCTAACCTGTCTAGGCTTGGGCAACCTGGCAGTAGTCCAGTCCTCGTACATCCATCGGGTGGCATGGCAGTCAGACACCGAAAGGATGCTACAGCTGAACGATTTTCTAACTCCATTTCAATAATCCTCCTTCAAAGCTGAGTGAGTTTTTACTTTATTACGCACCCACAACCTTATCGACGCATGCAAACTTGCGCAAAAAGCAGATGTGCATGGATCATCAACGCGTCACGAACGTATTTATGTTAGTTTAATCGTGTGTACGTGCGTAATCTCGGTTCCTTCCCGAAAAAAAAATCGCATTTTATTGAGCACTGCCTGTTCGAATTCGCCTGATTGTGATTGGTTCTGGTGTCAAAAATGAATGATCGGGGAGGCATGATACACCCCGTAAACGCAGATCATAGGTACCAATACAAAAAACGCTGTTCTCACATCATTTTGGATGGGAGCAACAAGGGATCGTCGACGAATCTACATCACAATGCTGCGTTGGTGAAGTCCTGTCAAATCAACAAACCCCGGGACTTGGTGTTGTGATTAAAAGCAGAGTTCTGTCAAAAGATCAAAAAAAACGCCAAATTACCTTGATTGGATTCCGCTCCCGTTTGTTCATCCCCGCAAGATGCTCCATTGATTGCGGCCAACTTCAAACAGAAGACATAAATACATAGAAAAACCGTAGGAAAAAAGCAGGTCACATGCACGATGAAAGTGGTTCCTCTAAAACGGTTAAGTGAAGTAAGTGATGACCACGGAGGAAGTCATTTTGCTTCTACTGTGTCTTCTGTCGGATCACGGACTAGGTTATGGACTATCCGGGACCTCCCTTAGGAAGAAGGATACGGTGTTATGTCAGCGAAAACGTAAGTCACACTGTTCTCGGCATGCACGAAGTACGAGCAACAGCTGGAACGTCTATGATTTGAGTCTAATCCGAAGCGCTCAATTGTTTCTGTTCAGTCTCCAGTAGCCTGGCAATACCCCCCTCCGTTCTGTCGGACAACTGCATGACAGCTACATACGAAAAAGAATTCAAAAGCCGAACGGTATTTCCCTCGTTTTCGTTTACGTTTTCGAGCAAGTTATGTTCATAAACCTGAGAAACGACGGTTCGCATCCCGTCAGGATTATTCAGTCGGTGCATCGAGGTCGATGGCAAGCAGGATAAATGTTGCTCAAGCCTAGAGGAGGGTAAAGTCACGGACGGAATAGATACTAAACGTCGATCTTTCGGTGGGGAACCCACCCAATATTCGATAAACAACGAACAACTGTCATAGATTCACAAGAAGCTAAAGTGGTGGGATAAAGCTAGATCGTTTGACACTACTGCAAGCCTTGTTTGGGAATAATCCTATCTACGCGTCTGAAAAATACAGATTATGGTGACCACTCACTGCGCAGTGTTCTGGCGCACAAGTCTCCTTCTATAGAAAGCACTCTTGGGAGGAAGTAAGTGGTCCTTGTGTAGGGGTCGCTCCGTACAGTGAAGCTAGACACACTCACGTACGGAGCGTCCATCGTATGGTTGTTGAGCGAGTTATTTTGATGCACTGAAGGAGAGTGAGCGTTCTGACAACTTTTGAATAAACAAAGAAAACAACCAAGAGTACCTTAGGTCACCAAAAGCCTTATGTACCAAGCTCAGCTGTGACACCCTTTCGGTGCCTGGTTGCCGTGCCACCCGGAGGAAGCACGAGGGATGGGATAATACCCGTTGCCCAAGCCCAGACGGCAGAAGTCGAGATGAAGAGGTCGGGTTCGAACCACAGACCTTCCGGTCAGTGAATTCGCGCTCTAGCCACTGAGCCATCTCGCAGCTCAAACAGCAGGCTGGTTCGTCATAACCGTAATCATAACCAGCATCACCGTGAGATAGCGACATTAGTGTTGACACTGTTTCACTGTCACAGAACCACATGATTTGGTTACTTATATACAAAGTCCAAAAATGAAAAGACCAGATGGGGAGGGGACCCGGTTTTAGCCTACCGCACACATTTGAGGTTCATACACCTACAAAGGTCGGAGTGGACAATCTGGGAGAAGACGACTGACATCGGTTGGATGCCATTGCGACAAACGTCGCTATTCAACTACAGGGGAGATACGGGGACCCCATCCTTGAAGGCAGACCGCACCAACAGAACCCGAACTCGTGGTAGTCTCTTTTACGTCCTTGTACCAAGTTACATGCTGTCCACCTTGCAGTTTGTGTTTCTGGTGGAAGCTCGGGGGACAACAACAGCAACCTCGGCAGATGACGTTTCGGCCGTTGCGGTCGAATCACCGCAATTGATACCGCGGAACATTCCACGCGACCAATATACTTGATGTAAAACCAAACACCCGTTTTTCGGTCAGCCATTTTCGCATGCACCAACACCATCAGATAGTATCAATGCTTCTGATCAGCGACTAAACGCCTGAGGACGTCTCAGGCGGTGGAAATTCCTCGCCACCATACAAAAACAGCCCTCATTGTGGGCAGGTACACACGATCCTTGAGCCCCAGTGAGGTCTTTGCGACGCCACAAGTGAGGTAATTGGCAAAGTTGATTCGGCCCTTCGAGTTTCGTGCAATGAGTTCATCAGACACTTTCATCAGAGTTCAGCCCATAGGAAGACAGTACCATTTAGTCGCCTAGCGCAACACTCCACCAAAGCGTTGCGTGATTCGGCCCTTCGAGTTTCGTGCAATGAATTCATCAGACAATTTCATCAGAGTTCAGCCCACAGAAAGACAGTACCATTTAGTTGTCTAGCACAACACTCCACCAAAGCGTTGCAATTGATGAATTCATCCATATTCGCCGTCCATAACACACTATTTGCGCTGGTGCTAATTATTCGCGCTAGACTAGATTCAGTTCATAGAGGAAACTACTCACGAGGTTGCTGAAAACTCTTCGACAGCCCACGACCGGTTTCGCCCTTCTTGGGGCTCATCAGGTAGACGCAGTCCCCGAGTTTCCGCCAACCTTATGCTCTACCTTGGTTAATCACCTACGAACCATGTGCCAGGAGTACGCTGGTTCAAACTGCTACAGTGCTGTTCACTGGAAAAACAGGAATGAAATGGCCAAACACTGAAAATGGTGGTCTAATCGATAAATTGATACTGAATGGCCCTAGTTACTTGACAAAGTAGGAAACTAGATAGAGGGGCATTGAGGGTGATAGATATGATGCAGCCAAGTTACTAACTGAGTGACTAAATCATGTCTCTCAGTGTCACTAGGCATTAGTGAGTCAATTCATGAGGTCCCCATCCAGTGAGGCGGTACTTGCCCACTTGGCAGAGCGCAATGGTTAAAGACTTCATACTTCATTGTCAAGTTATAGAGGATGTGCTTCCCGGTCGTTTCCGCACAGTACAAGGCGAAAAGAGCGGCCTCGCAAGGTAGACGGCCTTTTGACATACGAGGCACATGCCCTAATGATTACGGACCACGAAACTTCATCATCTTGTTCACCACTGGAAAGTTCCGCTATCCAAAGTCCGTTGGTTGCGCCTTAACACTGATAGTCTGATGCTTTGACCGTACCCGGCCAATAAGGATCAAGCATTGAGAGTTCTCGTGACTGCGTGTGGGGAACAAATTTCCCGTACATAGAGCAGTGTGAGTCGCACTGCCACAGTTAAAACTCTCAATGGATAAACTGTCATGCCGGCGACAACTAGTCCGATCTTCCACGTTCGAGTCATCATCATCAGCAGCAGCAGCATGACATCAGTGTACAACACCGATGCTTCAGTGCCGTTCGAGTGGTGACTTCCCAGTCGGTCCGCCGGGAATTATACAACCTCCAGAGTGAACAAAGTTATCTGCTAGGTCCATAGATTCGTCTGAAAGCATGAGCATTTTAGTTTTTCAGCTCATATACTAAGCACCGAAGTGCAGCTTATTTCACAGAGGATAAGAGGACGAGTGATACAGTCATAATCTTTCACTTATAACACCCTTCTGGAGCCTAATTGCCATACCACACGAGAAAAGCACGAAGGCTGAGGTATGGCCAGGTTTCTCCGGACTAAATAGGAGCAGTCAACCTTCCGGGGTTGGGTTCGAACCACGGAGCTTCCGGTTTGCATTTGACCGTTATCCCGAGCGGCGTACCACTAAATCGAAGAGAAATAGGATGGGGAAACTGTTTCATTTTAGTCCAGTGGACGTGCTAAACTCAGGCAAACGTACTCTGTATATTCCCGCACGAATTCACAGGAGTTGGCGTACATTACCTCAATAGGAGACAGATCTAGAGAGCACCGTTGGTTACCAGGCGCCACTCAGATTTCTGGCGACCAACAGTGTCAAACACTGTTGGAATATTTTTTACGCCCCCAGCGCGCAGCAGCCAGCATTCTGACCGGAACAATAGTATGGAGCGCACCGCACCGCAGCACTGTAAACTCGACTCTTGACGGATGAGTTGATCTCCACCTGCCCCACAGGTGATCATCATCCTCACCATCTTCAGCTGCACGAACCGCGTACTTGTCGTACAGTAGTTGTAGCTGTCACAGTTTCGTTCCCCGATGACTTGAGGAGGTGGAGTAGGTAGCTGCGCATTGGAGGCGAGAGCTGATAAATTGGTGCGTAAGTACAGGACTGTCAGTGAACTTCTAATTAGGGAGATTGAAAAGGGAGCTATGCATTGAAGGCGATAGCTTGGTTTCACGAGCGCAGTTGCTTGTGCGACTGAGCCATATCTGACAACGTCTCTAATTATCGATGTGTTCCGTCTCGGGGTGCCAAATCCAGGGTGACAGCAATAATCAGCGCAACTGAGCTTGATGGTAATGGCTTCCATACTCCTCTCTCAGGTCATTGTTTGACCTCCCCTGGCTCGCTTCCACCCTTCGCATGGTTCTGCAAAAAAAACTTCGAAGAAGTCGGTCGATTGGCATATGGAGCGCGTGGCCAAACCAGCGCAACCCATAAAATGTGACTAGTTCATCTATCGTCGGCGAGTTGTCTCCTCTAGAAACCATTCGACTTACTTCAGCATTACTGGTCCGGTATTCCCACCAGACTCGGGTAATGCTCCGAAGACATTGGCGGTCAAACTCTGAAAGACTTTTGATGTTTTCAGCGCGCAGCGACTAGGTTTCTGACCCTCATAATAATATGAACGCAACCACCGGATTGTAAACTCGACCCTGACGGATAAGCTGATTTCATACCCACCCCACAGGTGACGGGGGTTCACAAAAGTTGCTCTGGTCTTCCCCATCCGGATAGAGATATCGTCTTTTGCGAGACTAGAGGGACTGATACATCCGCCCAGGTAGACACATTTGTCCGCTACCTCATTCGGCACATCTGTAAGCATGAGGTTAGGGATCGAGCCCACTCGGTCTTACAGCAGCACTTCACACTTTTCAGGTGTTGAGCGCATGCCAAACCGGGAGGGAAATTACTGAGATTATTTAATGTTGCCTGTATTACAATGGCGTCAGATACTATGTTGTCTGCGTATTCGATACCTGAAAGCGAATGCTCTGCGAACAATTCGACCCCACAGTAGTTAGAAGCTAAGAGCGAGTGTTCCATTATCCTATCAACGACGAACTTGAGGATGAAAGGTGAAAGAGGACAACCTTACCTGACACAGCCTCGGAATGATTGTAGAAAGCTAGCACTAAGTCCCTTCTGTCTACTTTATTCCTTTGTCCCCAATAAGGCTTTCAAATAAATGATGGGAGTACGGCAGCGAAGCATTAGTGTTGAACACTGATGTCAAGTTGTCGCTGAAGATGACCTGATGTAATAAACTCAGACGGGCTTCCCGTAGAACATCACACACAAGGGGGAGTTGGCGTACAGCACCTTAAGGAGGGCCCGTAGACACTGCCACATCATCTGACAGCCCACATATTCAAAGGCAGCCTTCTCACTCTCTCGCTAAGGGATTGGCCAGTGAGGAAAGTTTGGCGGTAAAGAAACTGCCTGTATGACGGGGTGGTTTTTATTCGAGTAGGCCTTAGAAAAATAACAGATTTAGCAATTCATCTCATTCATAAAACGTGAAGGAGCCCACACACATGACTAATGGACTCACTTGTTCTAATTGCTGTTGTTGATGCAACAACTGATATTGATGGACTTCGGAGAGATAGCGCGCGAAATTTTGTTCTTGCATATCTGCAACCAAGGCCTTTTGCTACAAAAACGAGGTTAGATTATCGATCTACAAACACATTCCAATTCAAACCTGTTCTGCGTTGTCCGGATGCTGTTCCTGCGCGTATTGTTCGTATAACAATTGTGTTTGCTGATCCAGAGCAGCTCTAACCTTGGCTCTGTACATAAGTATTAGGATCGAGACAGAGAAAGCGATTTACAATAGTTGTATCTGTTCTTCACTGGGGATTTCTGATTCATCGTCACCCTGCTCAGCTGGTTTCTCAACTGCTCCTGCGCACTGGTCCTCAGTAAGTTCCGTTGAGTCCTCAGCTTTGGGAAGCATATTTGCCGCGGAATCATCGGCGGAGGAAGCCATTAGTAGTTGTACAGAGAGATCATTCGTCTTCACGGACAGACAAAAAATTCATTCTGTGGGCATACACAAGGAGAAGTTATCAAGTGAAAATTAAGGTTCAAGTTGGCCTTATTTACGACCAGGGAGTAATCAATGCACGATATCAGCTATAAGCTGCGCGGTCCCTTCGAAAAATCGAATCTAGAAGCAACACCTGAGTATGGACGGAACTAACTCAGATAGTGGAGGAACGGTAGTAATGGTCGCTGATTCCTTCCTAATGAAATTTCAAGTAGGAACGAGACAACTAAGCACTGAATAGTCAGATGCAGGAATCCTTCGAAAAATCGAATCTAGAAGCAACACCTGAGTATGGACGGAACTAACTCAGATAGTGGAGGAACGGTAGTAATGGTCGCTGATTCCTTCTTAATGAAAGTTCAACTGGGAACGAGACAACTAAGCACTGAATAGTCAGAATACAGGAATGCTAGTGTATGTGTAGTGTTGAAGTACCACATATAGGAGTTCTCTCAAGGGGACCGTTGTCATAAGGTCGACTTAGCGGACCTCTAAGCATCACACGCAAGCCTAAGACTGACACATTCCACCGGATCTCCCTCATCCGGCAGGTGTAACTGGGCGTAGTGACTAGCATAAGTTGCGACACACCAGCATGAATACGCGCATACGTAAGCACACAGAGCAGTGCCGTAGATCAGGGAGCCCCAACTTGAACCTGTGATTCGGTTTAGAATATTTCGGAGGTCATCCTCTGGGTAACCCGAGATCATTAGCCATTTACAGATTTTTATTAGGTCCTGATAGCAACTGCTAACTGCTTGCATCACCCACCACCTTATACCTGAGATCACTGGGTGTTTCGGGCATACAAATATACCCGTTTATTTGACATAGAAACGCTTGCGGAGGGCTGGCTACAATACGGTTTGTGTATTAGAATATATTGATAGACCTGTACAGGATGTCTTAATAGCTCGACTGCGGTGTAACGGTTTCACTCGACACGAAGTCGGTGTTACTGAGGCGCACGGACTCGATAGAACATTTGTACACTGGCGACCAAAGTTCTACGCAAACGGTCAAACCCCTATTGTCTTCCGATTTGATAAATTCTTGCTCTGTTGTAGTGACGACCGAAGTCTGCTGTCTCCGACTCTCCAAGCTCATCATTTAGATACCATGCATACTTTCTTGGCGAGAACAACAGACAGCCTCATTCTGCTCACAAGGCGACCTATGGAAATTCTTTGAAAATGTCATACAAAATTACGAAATCTTGTATAGTCTGTTTCTGATCGACGACCAGATCCGATTTCTTTTATCAACTCGTAAGATTCAGAAGCAAGCCTATCCAGAAACGGCAAGGATGTACAGGCATTTCTGTTTTGAATCACATTTGCAAGCAGAAAATTGCTTCACGCCGAAAACCCCATGAGACTAACACACAGTTGAGTTTAGCAGAAAACGCATGGGTAAAAGCACTCAATAGATCCATAGCTAGTTAATCTGGCGATAAATTGGTCAGACACTCATGAGCAGACACACTGGCGATTCAAAGCCGAAAACCCACAAAGCGTGCTTCAAAGAGTTCAGATGGTGATCTACATGGGTATTTTCAGCGCCTAGAAGGATCCCACTGACCTGAAACCCTGACTCTCCATAAGCTGGATAATCTAACTTATTTCGAGTGCCAAATGCTTTGGTGTTGCACAGAAACTGTAGCCCTTTATCTCCTTTTCTTAGTACTAAGGAACGACCCCGGGTTCGGAATCAGAGGTGGAGCCCGTTTTCCTCCGCTACAATTGGTCTTTTTCTGTTGCTGCAACCCCCAGACACGGAATACCTGTTACGTGTGAGTCATCTACACGGGATTTCTAGAACGTATGCGAGTCGACGAACAGGTTCCGCTCGAAGCAACTGGTACCGAAAAGTCCTAAAGTGTTTGGTCATGTAGTATGAAGACAAGTTTGGATGGTTTTTCTGAATTCGAGGATGAAAGACCAGTTTATTGCAGGGAAAGCTAGGTACATATGCGGAGTCCATTCGTCCACTGAACTAAAGTTTGACGAAACGGTCAAAGCCTCGTCACGGGTGCTCGGATAGCTATTCAAAATCAACTACCCGTACCTTCGGCTGATCAAGGAAGATGACGACCCTGCCACACACGCTGGAGGCAATCACTAATTTGGGTGGTTGAAGCTCAGCTTGATGACGAATAATCAGTTCAGTACGTGGTTGTCAGTCACGCAGATAGCAGACTCCCGCTGTTAGATAGCACAAAGAACTGACACTGCTTAGCAGCACCAACTCAAAGACTGTCGAACACTCGTCTTTAGCAATTTTGTAAACGGACCCTCAGGAAGTCTAAGAACAAGCCAGCTAGCAAGATAGACAGAAAATCTTCCACAAGTTTTTGGCATTGCGACAAGTGGTATTTCGCAAGTTGTAGTCAATTTAAGTGCCAAAATATGGTGGATGCGATAACAGGGGTAAAAAGGGAAATGCCGACCTCTGAGACCAAAACCGTCGTCTCATCACCGGGCAGTTAGCCAACCGCGGTCCGAAACGGTGATATTCAAGGATGAATTCACTGGTCTGCGGAATTTTTTGATGAATATCACCCAAATACGAGAGCTAGCATTGCGGTGACCAGCGAACGAACGTGGAACCAGATTGCCAAACACCAAAAAGCAAGATCATGGGAGATCGACTGAGTACTGGACACGTAGCACGTCTAGTTGTCCAAGGTGGACGAGTGGGGTTGACTGTGTAGGAAACTTCAAAAGCTCAATGACCTATATGAAGTCAAGCTCGAGATAGCTGGATGGTAAGGCGTGATTCGAACCAAATCACAGCGATGGTAAGGCGTGATTCGAACCAAATCACTGCATCTCAACTGCTCCAGTCTGGGCTTGGGCGACCTGGCAGTATCTCAGCCTTCATCCTCCCTTCGGATAGGCACCAGCTGAATGATTTTTTTACATGACGTTGTGCTTCAATCATGGTTTCACTAAGTCAGACTGGATAGAGAAACTGCACTGGCTAGAGAAGCCTACTCGTCCAGTGCATACAGCAGCCCCAGTGACTGTGTCCAAAACCAGCTCCTCATTATGATGAAGATGTCGCCCACGACACCACGTAATTGGAGGGCCCTATCGCTATGGCTTCGGCCCCAGAAAACTATGGCGGGGTTTCGACTATATCCTTACTTGTACTTAGAACAGCAGAATAAGAATACACAGCAGTCAACTGAGTATTTTTGCTCTGTCTTCGCCTTCCAAAAGGTCATTAATTGGTCTCACCAGCCATTATGCCTCGTTCCTTCCTGACACCAGCCGATTGCAATCATAGTCAGATATTGGAGGTTTTACAGATTTTGACTGCTATCAAGACGTTCCACAAAATTCCACAGAGTCCTCAGTTCACCTTACCGACCGCCCACACATTGTTGTGTGTGATCCGAAGAGGAAGAACCCGCATCACCGACCGCCCAAACCGTGATCCGCTTTGTTTCTGGGACACGATTTCTGGGTCTAGTAACACTCTATGACTGGCCTTTGCTAGGCCGACGCGCCATCTTGGCTTACTGATTCAAGCACACCAGAAACAGACGGCATTGCAGCTTCAGTAATTGCTTTGGTGCTAAAAGTGGACCACTTAATATCGGAAGAAGTTCGCATATCCCAGTGACAGATAGTATGGTCCATCAGGCTACAGAAGACCTCATGCATAGGAGGCCCTCACGTGCCACCGCAACTCATAATCATCATCACCACCATCAGCAGCTGTAGGAACCATGTACTTGCCATACAGTAGTTCTAGCTGCCACAATATCATTCACCGAAGATTTGGAGGAAATGGGACAGGTAGCTGCGCTGTTAGGTTGTAACACCCGTTCGGCGCCTAGCTGAAATGCCACCCGAAGGAAGCATGAGGGTTTGGATACTGTCAGGTTGGCCAAGTCTAGACAGGAGAATTCGAGATGCAGAGGTCGGGTTCGAAACACGGACTTTCCAGTCAGTAGAATTGTGCTCTAACCACTGAGCCATCTCGCCTTCTGGTAGATGCGCAGTGAAGACGGTAGCTGGTGTATTTGGCGGGGACAAACAGGGTCAGTGGACTTTTAATTGGGGAAGCTGTAACTTGAAGGCCGTTGAGGGCGTAACTGAGCCATGCCTGACAATATCTCTGATCGTTGGTGTGTTTCGTCTCAGTGTACCCATCCAGGGAGACGGCAATGACCAGCACAACTGAGTTTGATGATAATTGCTTTCATATTTTGCTGCCTCGCTACCTCCCTTGGCTCGCTTCCACCCTTCGCGTAGTTGTACGAAAAAAAGCTCTTATAGGAAGTCAGTCGATTGGTATTCCCCGTAAAACGGTGAATGCCTTTTGAGCCTATTTTTCACGGTTCAATGAGACGGACAAGTGTGAAGAAAGTCAGATACCTATATCCTTTTTGTATCTACCCTTGTAATGCCTTCTGGTCCATTCTCACCATGCATGACAAAGGCGCTCGATAAGTCGCCTCCAAATGACATACGGACGCATTTTTCATTCAGAGTAAGGTGCCAGTCCACTGCCTTGCAACGTCTACATCCGTTTTGAGGGCACTGGATTTGAACTCCAGGATTTCATGTCGTTTGCATAGAGCAGACATAGACTTGCAAGAACGTCCGTAAGGTCTTTGAAATAGACCTTGAATAATTCCAATGGAGACCGGTGCACAAGAAAAGTAGGTCGGAATGTTCTGTCTGATAGAAACGCCTTAATTCATATTAGAAATTCCCTTGAATCCAGAAGACTCGAGTTAGTGGAGCCAAGGTGTATGTGCGACTCGATCGAAAGCTATCGAAAAATGGAAAAATATAGCGTCCAGTATGAGTCCTTCATCCTTAACTTGAGTTAAGCCGTCCATATATACCAGCATATTTGCTACACAAAAATGGTTTGGTTGTGCTAGAAATATTAAGCTGGTAATGATGTGATTTAAGATGGCTCGCTACAGAATGCGTTCCATCACCGTGCGTCGTACGCTAGTAAGGCCAACAGCCCTGTAGCTGCCGCACGATAGTCAGTCACCAGTTTTGTAGATTGGCGTGACAATCGCTTCCTTCAAAGCAGAGGGGAGGCTACCTTCGTCTATGGCGTGACAATCGCTTCCTTCAAAGCAGACCTTCCCTCGAGGGAAGGCTACCTTCGTCTAGCGACTGACGAAGCACCAGGTTGAAATGATTTGCCAGTGTGAACGACGTTTTCTCCAGGATCCTTGGATAGATCTCGTCTGGCCCCAACTTACTGAAGGGGTTCGCCTTGTGCAAGAGTTGATGAATGTCCTCTTTCGTGAAGACGAAGTTGGTTAGTGGGCGTTCGCAGCCCACTAACCGCCCAACATCGGAAGTGACGAGGTCGCTGGGGCAGAATGCAGGCTTGTATAGTGTTCTCTGTAGGTTTTAAATATCACTATGGGTCACTCGTGGATTCCCTGTCTCTGTCTCTCAAGAAGGCTGGCTTACTTCTTCGTCGGTGTTTCACGTACTTAAATAGTACATTTCTGTTTTTCCGGGCGATTTCCAATATCGTGGCCTGTTTCTGGTAGGTTACAGCGGCTCTGTATTTAACAAATGCCAGCTCATCTTCTGTCTGTTGTATTTATCTTTGTGAAGAATAGCTGGGACCGCGTTCCCGGAATTCGCCGAAGGCGCGGCATATATCCCTAGGAAGTTTTAGCCCGCAAATCAGATGGATCCGGATACAGCTGGGAGAGGCGTATAACCTGTTCAGCTGAAAAGTTTACTTATAGCCTGAGAATGGGTCTTGATATCTCTACCCGGTTCAAATGCGGAGAAAAACCAGCTGCTCAGAGGCCCAGTCAGGGCGTGCACTATAAAAATGGCGCCAGACACAAAGGATCCACGAGCTGGTCACGTCACCATAAATAAGTGCCTCTCTGAAGCTCCGCCGGTAAATTTAAGAGGGAGGGGTCAGCCGTAATCCCAATTCCAAGTCGCACCGCGGCTCACGGCTATGCGCATCATCGGCCCACCGACTTACCTAGCAAATGATTGGCCAATGAACGGGCCGAAGGCCGGTCAGGAGTCAGCCCGAACTCTCATTGGTGAAAAATGTGAACCCGAAAACCAATCGTTTCCCAGTATTTGCCGGACGCTATCCGTAGTGCCTCCGGAAGACGCTCAAACTTCAGAATGTTATCGTTGCACACACTTCAGCTACATTGCACGTCTGGTGCACTCATTGTACAGCGGTTGTGTTGTTCAGTTAGAAAACGTTTGTTAGGAGCAGCTGACCGAAAACCGAGCTGGGCCATTACCATCATTTCATACGGATCAGTAGTGTGGTACATCGGTTGACCAACAGTTCCGCAGCATCTTTCAGGGTGCATGTTGGACTGTTGTTTGTCTTAATGGCAGTTATTTCTCGTTAGATCTTTCGTGGCTGGTTCATGGACCACAATGATAAACGGTACAACAGGAAACGCAAAATATGAGCTGGTATTTCGTTAAATGCGGAACCGCAGTAAATTAGAAAGCCTCCAATGGAACATACGAAAGCCATTCTGGACTTCGCCCAGGAAAACAGAACTTTGCTGCTCAACTACACTAGACGCCACCGCAGAAAGAGGCCATTGGTGCCCACCTTGAGGCACAGAAACGGGGAAACCACGAGTGACCCAATGGTGGTATCCGGGACGACTATGCAGGTCTATATTCGGCTCCAGCTCCTCGTCACATCAAATCTTGTCGAGGCGTTACAACGAACCGCCCCTACCCAGCTTGGTCCCCACGGTGGAAGAAATCCGTCAACTCTGGCACAAGATCAACCCATTCGTGTGTCATGGGCCAAACGAGGTCCATCCAGGGATCCTGAAGAAACGTTATTCACACTGGCAAATCATTTCAACCTGGTGCTTCGTCAGTTGCAGACGAAGGTAGCCTTCCCTCTGCTCTGAATGAGGTGATTGTCACACCAATCTACAAAACTGGTGACCGGCTATTGCGCGGTGGCTACACGGCTGCTAGCCTCACTAGCGTATCTTGCAGGGCGATGGAACGCATTCTGAAGATGACCATCATAGACCACCTTACTTCAAACAACCTGATACCTGCAGCCCATCACAGATTTCTCCAAAACTGTTCTTGCGTGGCGAACACGCTCATATTTACGTACAGATTATCCCAATGCGAGGACGAGGGACTCATATCGGATGCCATATTTCTCAGCTTCTCGAACTCCACATACCCCGCTACGCCAAAAACTCGAGTCTTGCGGGGTTCAACGGAAAATCCTACACTAGACCAGGGCGCTACTATCAAACAAATCATTTTGAGTGAGAAAGAGGTCGACCCATTCTTCACCGCTGGTCTCAACGGGAGTCCCACAAGGCTCCATTTTAGGAACACTGCTGTTTCTGATGTGCGCAAACGACCTTCCAGCTGTCCTTGCAAGCCCATCTCAACTTCTGCGGACGACATGACGTTGCAACGCAGTGGTCATTGGATTGGCACCTTCCTCTGAATGACGATAAGTGCATCCATCTGTCGTTTTAAGGAAACTAAGCGAATGCCTTTTTCATGCATAATGGAAATGGACCAGAAGGTATCACGAAAATAGATGCCAAAAAGCACTTGGGTATCTGGCGTTCTTCAAACATGCCCGTAAGAGATCGATCCAAAATGCATTCGCGTTCTACGGATGATTCGGTGCACCTTCTCCGCATTACCCGCGTGGACTTCCGGATACACTATGGGGTCTACATCACACCACTGCTCGAATATACCAACTCAGTTGTCTACTCAGGATGCAAGAAAAAAGTAACCCAGATTAAGCGTGTCCGGCAGGCTGCTACCAAAATGGTTGTCGGCCTCAAACCCGCGGACTACGAAACGCGTCTCGCGGTGCTTGACCTATTTCACATCGAGTATCGTCGTCTCTGACGGGGCCTAATTCTTTCTTATGCCCTGTTTTAACAAGGCTTGGCCAACAGGATTTTTCACCGTTGACCCAGCAAACACGCGGCGGGGGACATGGTAAGATTTTCTAGCTCAGAGCGCGCACTTTCTTGAGGAGAATTTCATCCTTTCGAGTAATATCTGCGTGGAATAGCCTTCTTCGGACGATTTTTCACGAACCTTCTCTAACCCAGTTCAAAGCACTATTATACACCCATTTATGCGAGTCCTCACGCTGGCGAGCATACTGCCCCACGCTGAAATCTTGAAGGGCAGTGCCACACCCTTGTTCCTTGTGCCGTTCGGATGACCAACAGTCGCTGGACGACAAAATGAACTGACCCGGGAAGCTTGGGTGAAAGCCTTGATCGTTTGCATCAATCCGTAAATTCGCCAATCGTTACATTGAATATATACGCGAACGGACGGCCAAAGGGCGCATCGATACAAATCCTTAGGCACCGCCTTCGCATGTTAGCTGGAAGCGAAGGAAGTCATGGGTCGTACCGACTGTGTGGCTAGGCAAATGTAACCTACAACTGACTTCCTCACGAAAAAATTAGTTTTCCCTGCATCCCCCCCACAGATGCATTGACTGACGTACAAGGTCGAGGCTTTTGTCCGGGCTTCCCGGGTCTGAGTTCTTCTTGTCGTCCAGCGGCTTCCGTTCCACTGAACGTCAGAGGCAAAAAAGGATGTGGCACTGTTCTGAACGTCTCAAAGCGGCGCAATGAGCTTGCCGGCGAGAGGATTCACGTAAAAATTGCCCAGAGGTACTTCGTACGATGTACTGGATGCAATGTGAGCAACCCTCGGATGGAGGCTATTCTGCGCACCAACTGCCTGAAAAAATAGAATTTCCGCGGCTGGTCGGTCAACTTGAACGAAAGTCTAAAACAACCGATGAGGCCTTGTCGGCCTTGGACTGTTGGGCCTATGGCCAAGGCCACAAAAGCGTGAGTGGGGATGATACAGTAGAGGAATCGGCCATACGCATAGATGGCAGAACGACTCCCATATTTACAGTGTACATTAAACTTTAGAGACTCACTAGTGTCGCTGTTAGGACGGGTGTCGGTGCTTACGCACAAGACGAAACGGGAACTGCGCAGAAAATGACTGACTTTGTGAGGATCATAGAATGAAAGTCATCAGTTAGAGTCAACGTCCGAACGGAAGGTTCAACAGATAAGAAGAACACATCCTGGAATCGGTTGCGGCCAAGTGGAGAGTCCATTCGCATTTGCGGGTAGAGGAACGAATGGGCGAGAAGGCACCGTCAAATGTAGGCAGCGAATGTTTGCGGGAGTACCATCAGACTTGGTATAGCAATGCCGTGCCATCATTGCACTAACATACTTCAGTTTCTGGACATCCCCGCAACGGTCATCAAGGTTGCCGCCATCGGGCAGGCGATGCGAATTTCCGTGGCAGATCGACCTGAGCTAGACGAGGAGAATAATTACGATCAGATGCAAGCAGTCCGAAAACATTTTCAAATTGAAAGGGAAGGTAATACGGCTGCGGGTCAGTGTACTGCGCAGCGGAACCCTCATGTGGTGAAACAGTGCCATGCGAGTACGCCCACACGTCTGAATCACGTGCCGGGAACGGTCAAGAAAGGACACATTCCACGCCCGCCAGGTAGCCAAGGTGACCCGCACGCAAACGCACAGATGACCATCTATGACTAACCGAGACAAAGGTACAATCACCTGAGAACCGGTTTGGGCGTGCGGGAGACACACCGGTTGGTTGAGAGCAAATCGACCATCAAATGCGGTGACAGATGAATCGTATAATTGAATCATGTAATTACATTAATACGGTTTTTCTGGATATTTCCTTGTCTTCTTACTGTAACCCGACAGCATCAGATAGGGTGAAGAGGTACAGCAAGGAGATTGATACAGATAGACACAGGCCGACGCACAGTCGAGAAAAATTTTCAGTCAGTAGGATGACCATCTAAATACTGATCGGAGACAAGCCAGGTTGAATGAATAACGGTTGTATGGGGCATTTGGGCTACTACACTGAAGTTTGAAGCTTGTAAAGAGGAGGATTGAAGAAGGAGTAAGATGAGTGGTGAGCACCAGGAGACATCACATAAAACGGTGCCTGACAGAAAAATCTAAAACGGGGTGGCAGCAAGCTTATTGAACCCGGGAGGTGAATTTTGTTGGCTGATCTAGGAACAAGCACTATCTGGGCCAGATAAGGTGTCTAATTGTGGGAATTTGAGGACTTGGCCGCGAAAGCATAGAGCCTAGCCGTTAGACTAGTTGGAACAAACGATTACGTTGCGAGATTACATGCTGGTAGTTTTCAGCTCAGTAAAAAAATCCAATTCAATGGTCTCTGCTGTGCAAGGTGAGCGTTAATACAAACATGGACGGCAGACAAATAGTAACCAGTTAAGCGACAGCTTCTGAGATAATGGATAAGAACAGTAGTTTAGCCCAACTTATGGGTAACATCGTTAGGCATGGTCATACTGTTACAATCAGAATAAAAGCATGACCGGTGGAGACTTTTGGCACAGGGAGGTTAGAAAAACGGACAGCGTCATAGGCGGTGTGCAATATCCGATGTTATTGTGGTCACCACTAAAACGGCATGAGAAGGGAAGCACAGTTACTGTGCGTTTTTCGGAGGAATATCGAGCAAGATCTGATCGTTAAGATTTGAGGGTGGCGGGAAGAAAACAAAGCAAGGAAGGGCAAAACAAGAGGCTCCCTTCCTGACACGTAACAAGAAAAGTGTAAACAGTGAAAAAAGAGGAGCCAAAACATCACATCTTGTGAAGTAGCAGAATTGCCGTCATCCATCCCGTCCAATTGAACTAGAACCCAAAACCGAGGCCTCGTGGCCTCGGTCTGTTGAGCTCATGGCCAAAGTCACAAAATTCTTTGGTGGGAATGATGAATTGGAGGGATTATCGAAACAGATAAGTAGTAACAGAAATCTCAGAAACATGGTGTACATTGAAACCGTAGAGACTGGCTGGTGTTGCCGTTGTGGAGTCCGGAATAACAGCGAGTAGGAGAGAGTGAGATGGTGGCAGCACACGGGACAAAACACGGACTGTATAGAATACTATTGAATTTTGCGGGAGGCACAAACACGCAAAAATGGTCAAGCTCAAACGAAAGATTAAGAAGATTGGAATTAATAATAATGATAATAAGAATAATGTTTATTCCCAACTTGTGGGTGGCATACCATCTGGCATGATCATAGTTTCACAGTCAGAATGGAGTATGACTGGGGGATTTGTGGGGGCGCGGATTGCATAAAATGAGGACAATGTCATAAACAGTGGGAAATACCCGATGATATAGTAATAAAAGTTATTTCCCAACTTGTTTGGAAAAATGGGCATGAGGTTTGGCTAAATCAAAGACAGCCAGGTGGCATGAACTAAAACCGAAAACCATTGCTGGCCATGAGTGACCTTGGGTGGTTAGGTAAATGGCCGGAGTCACAACGAGCAAAAGTGAAGATGGAGATGGGATAATTCAGATTGGGAGCACATGTCATGGAGGCAACTGGGGCCATGTGGGGAGCTCCTTCGTGTTTGCAGTTAATGGAACGAGTGGGCGAGTGGGTAAGTTGAGAGGTGTAAGGGAATAGTTGCGGGTGAGCTATCAAACTGGGTATGGCAGTGCCGTGCCAACATCGTACTGCAGCGTCACATTTAAGGTTACTGTGCGATTCCTTGAGCAGCGAGACTGTTTTCAGGCTAGCCAGGGAAGCAAGTTTGGACGAAGTTGATATAAGATGTTAGGTTTTTGGTCAGTTCGGGTATCCTGTGGATGTAGATCATAGGCCAGGTGGAGTGGATAGCAGCCGACCAGGTCATCCGAACCGGGTATTGCCGAACTTCCGAGCTTGGGAAAATGAAGAGATGGGAAGAGCTAAATAAAGCAAATGGGATAGTGTGCAATAGTATACATGGAAAGAAAAACTTGACGTCAACCGCGATCAGATTGATGACAATAAGTGATTTTGTGAGATAGGATAGGGACGGAATTGTACTTAGTAGACAAGCGACCAAGGATTAGGATTGCCAACATATGGTAATGCAGTACAAGGGATCTGGTGCAGGCCGATATAAGCACGCAGCGTGGTGGTGTGGTTAGGGAAATCAGATGTATAAGGGTTGATGGGAGTTAACTTCTGAGGTGATGGACGGGCAAACGACAACGGTGACCTTTTATGGTTTTTCAGGACTGAAGGCCAGGCTCAGAACCACCGGCGATGGGCGATGCACTCACACTAATTGTGGGGTGACGAGAATACAAATGCACCATGATGCAACGTAACAAGGCAATCCTCCCTGCAGGGCGTCCACGTCGACCACTTGAGGTTTCCATTCCCCGTGCATTTTACCGGATTGGTAGGGTTACAAGCCGACAAGGAGTCAAAATTGCAGCTTGTGCATTAGAAAATAACTCCAGCTACCAGATATTTTATCCGGTCAAAGGGCAAGCCAGGCCAATAAAACGGCTCGGGTGTGCAACGAAAGATAACTTCATCCCCGCTGATTTCGTTATCGTTTGTCCTCGTCTGCCACACCGCTTTCCACTGGGTCTTTATTGGACTATGGTTTGTTTTCTTAGTCTGCACCACATACCGTCCGTGGACGAATTTTACACCCAAATAAATTATTTTGACACGAACTTTTCCACCTCTCTGAAAAGGCTTGTTGCACACGGAAAACAACGACCATACGTTTGTACATCTCCGGTGAAGTACTTATCTTTTTAGCCGGAACTCGTTTTTTGGTTTTATCGGTGCCATAGTTCATGCGATCGCATATGGTGGCTCCCAGAGTTTCCCTAGAGCCGTTTTTCGAGATGTTTAGGGTAGATAGTGTCAAAGTCAATATTTTGCGTGTGCTTACGCTGTTATTCGGTTCTATCTTTTCAGTGCCTACAGTTATTACATCAGCAAACCTTTGGCCTAATTCCAATGCGCCAGTCGGATTTATCTTTCAGAGGAAGACCTCTGGACCAACATAAGTGGATTATTGTTTATTCGCTGACCTGGGCCAACGACGAACTTTTTTAAAGAGAACATTGTTAGAGAGTCTGCTTCATCTTACCACTTTGTTCTTGCATACCCAACCTGGCGTAATTATTTTTATTTCTTTGCCGCACTCTCCTGGTAAACTAACTTATTAAGTAGCCAGACCACTACAAATTTGGTGAGCCCGAGTATTTCTAGATATTTTTTTGAAAGTTTTTCCTTTCAAGTCGTCGTAATTTTGTTTCTTTCGCCCGATAATTATGGAGGCACACTTTGATTCAGGGGATTTAGTCGAGAATGCGATTAGCACAGGTTTACCAGACTACAACCCACGCAA
>NW_008751777.1:425170-425884 GCF_000715545.1 Opisthorchis viverrini | reverse complement strand
AGCTTGGGGCAGTTAGCCCGAATGGCGGATAAGATCCACAAAACTTACCTCAGTGTCCCCGTAAACTCCGTCTCCCGCCCTGCGCCCACTACTACGGATTTTGACCCGCTTCTTGCTTCTATATCGCACCTACAAGCCACGTTTGATGCTTTGATCGATCGCCTACAACGGTTAGACACCAACAGGCATCGAGCACGTTCACGATCCAGATCGTTATCTCGTGCCCGTCCCTCTTGGTGCTGGTATCACCAATCATATGGCCCAAAAGCACGCAAGTCTCAACCGACTTGTACCTTCGGGCCGCGTTCCAACACTCCTTTAAACGCCCCCGCCAGTCAGTAACGGCGACGACTGTCTGTGACCCTCCTCGCACTAGTCGCCTGTTCCACATAACCGATCGTCCAAGTGGTCTACGTTTCTTCGTAGTTACGGAAGCCGAAATTAGTGTGCTACCACATGAGAATCCACCTCCCGATTCTGTTAAGCCACTCACCTATGCCTTCAACGCCAAGCCCGGTCGATATTTACAGTCCACTACCCACATTCGGCGCACTCCAGGTTCGGACAGTATCATCGCAGATGTCCTATCCCGTCCTGACATCAACGCTCTTCAACCTTTCAAGCAGCTGGACCTAGTCAAGCTGACTAACCTTCAAAACAGTGATCCTGATTTTTTGCCCATTCTATCCTTCCCTCCATTTCAAGTCTCTTCAA
>NW_008751777.1:415569-423619 GCF_000715545.1 Opisthorchis viverrini | reverse complement strand
TGGCTGCATCTGCTACAACTTATCAAACGAAGAACTCGATAAGTCTCCAATTTTTTGTGTGTATTATTCAGTTGTAACTTGTCTCTGGTAACCGCTATAATAACTGTTCATTGTTAGTGTTATTTAACCTTCTGATATTATCTCAAGTAAAAGACAATAGCAGTAACAAATTGGTGAGCCTGATACCTCAGTACCATCATGTCAGACACTGCAACACCAGTTATTCCCAGCATCAATGCCGCCTCCGTTCATCTCCCGCCCTTCTGGCACCACGATCCTTGGATTTGGTTTACACAGGGGCAGGCACAATTCACTCTGCGAAGTATCACTCAAGAACACACTATGCACTATCATGTGTTAGCTATACTTCCAGCAGAAATAGCGGCAGATCTGCGTGACATCCTGATGGCCCAAGACAGCGTCAAACCTTACATTCAATTACGCGATACGATCATCTCCCGCACTACGCTTTCGGAAAGTAGAAGACTCGAACAGCTGCTTAGTGCCGAGACGCTAGATGGCTGTACACCATCTCAACTCTTACCTTGATAAAAGATTGACGACGCACTACTTCGCCAACTTTTTCTCAAAAGGCTAACGACACATGTTCAA
This sequence comes from Opisthorchis viverrini, assembly GCF_000715545.1. Taxonomy (NCBI): domain Eukaryota; kingdom Metazoa; phylum Platyhelminthes; class Trematoda; order Opisthorchiida; family Opisthorchiidae; genus Opisthorchis; species Opisthorchis viverrini. The sequence continues at coordinate 423,007 of NW_008751777.1, read as the reverse complement.
TCCATTCTCGCACCTAATACTGGCAGTGTGCAATTGTCCCAGCTTGCGAGTATAGCGGATAAAATACTAAAGATTCAACCTGCTTATGCCAGCATAAACGCAGTTGATCACTCTCCTACACTCACGCTCATCAACTCGCAAATTGAAAACTTGTCACGCCAAGTTGCTCTTTTATCCGTAAAGCGTGCCCCTCGTAAAAGTTTTCACAATCATGCACGCAAAAGATCACGTTCACGCTCGTCACATTCTCACCATACACCCAATTATTGTTGGTATCATGAAACATTTGGTCGCTCTGCACGCAACTGCACACCACCCTGCTCGTTTCGTACTACTATTAGCACATCAACTTCACGGATGGGAAACGAGTAGGCCGGACAGCAAAAGCGAGTGCCGTACAAGGCCCCAATTACATCAATCGCCGTCTCCTCCTATTGGTTGCACCCTCCCCACTTACCCTGACAGCGGCAAACGGGTCAACAATTAAAACATACGGGCAACATTCACTGAACCTCAACCTCGGTCTTCAGCGGATTTTCATCGTTGCTGATATACAACAACCGATATTGGGCGCAGATTTCCTTACTCACTTCAATCTATGCGTAGATCTCAAACAACAGCGTCTACTAGACTCTGAAACAAACCTCTCCGTTAGAGGACAGTCTACGGCAAACCCACGTATATACCCACTGACTTTTCGTACAAACGATAAATCACCATATCATGAATTTCCCTATATTCAGAAGCCTAGTTTTCACGAACCACACCCGAAGCACAGGGTTTTACATCACATCAAAACCAAGGGTTCTCCAGTCTTTTCACGTCCACGTCGCTTACACCCGGACAAACTGAAAATCGCTAAAGAGGAATTTTAACATATGCTTCAGTTAGGGATCATCCAGCTGTCCAAAAGCGTATGGGCTTCGCCGCTTCACATAGTTCCAAAGAAAACCACAACAGATTGGAGACCTTGCGGCGATTATCGAGCGCTAAACAATATAACGACCCCTGATCGTTCCCCCATCCCGCACATCCACGATTTTGCATCTAATCTAGCGGGCTGCACAATATTTTACCACGTTGATATACTTCGCGCCTATCACCATATTCCAATTCACCCCGACGGCATTCATAAAACTGCAATCACTACACCTTTTGGTTTGTTCGAATTTTTACGCATGCCATTTGGTTTGAGAAACGCAGCTCAGACATTTCAGCGTTTTATCGACCAAGTACTTTCTGGTTTGTCTTTCGTCTTCGCTTATTTGGATGACATTCTAGTCGCTAGTAATAGCACGGAACAACATCTAGAGCATTCAAGTCTTTTATTCGTTAGACCGCATGGCCATGGGGTTGTTATCAACACAGAAAAATGTATTTTTGGTGTGTCCGTATTAAATTTCTTGGGTCATACGGTTAACCAGGATGGTATATCGCCTACTGACGATAAGCTCGATGTTATCCAAAGTTTTCCCCTACCCATCTCACTTAAGCAACTTAAACGTCTTTTAGGTGTGATTAATTTTTACAGACGATTTATTCCCAAAGCTGCGTCATTGTTAGCACCACTCAATGACCTTTTAGGAAACCCAAAGACGTTTCATTTGACTAATTCTGCTATTTCCGCTTTTGAACAAGTCAAAGCTTTCCTTGCAAACTCTCTCAAGTTATTTTATTTTCGACCCAACTCTGTCTTATCACTTAATGTGGACGCCTCCAACGGCGTCGTAGGTGCTGTTTTACAACAAATGATTAACAGTACTCATCAGCCCCTTGCATTCTTCTCTCATAAACCATCACCCACCGAATCACGTTACAGTACATTTGGTAGAGAATTGTTAGCCATTTACCTATCGATACTCCATTTCCGTCATTTGCTGGAAGGACGCGAAGTTTGCATCTATACGGATCACAAGCCGTTAACGTCAGTCTTACTAGCCAGGCCTGAGAAATATTCATCTCGCGAAATACGTCATCTTGACTATATTTCTCAATTCACCAGTGACATCCGCCATATATCAGGACATCTCAACATCGTATCTGACACCTAATCTCGTCCGGAAATTGACTCACTCCACTCGGCACCCACGATCGATCTGCAGCGAATGGCAAAACTACAAACGGACGGGCCCGTCAAACTGCCATCACCCGACAAATCATCACCACATATTAGACCGGCGCCACTACAAACAGCACCAGGTACCATAGACTGTGGTTGCTCCACATCCATTCCAAGTCCCCTTGTTCTATGTGCAATGCGTCGCCTAGTTTTTGACGCACTACATAATGTAGCCCATTCAGGAATACGTGCAACCGACAAACTCATTTCACAACGTTTCATGTGGCCGAATATGAACAACGACATGCGTTCATGGGCAAAAACTTGTCTGTCTTGTCAACGTTCGAAAGTCGTTCGGCATACTCACGCACCCGTTGGCACCTTTTTCCAACCAGACTGCCGATTCGATCACGTTCACCTGGACATTGTTGGTCCACTTTCCTCATCCAACGGCAGTTCGTGTCCTCTAACTTGCGTCGATAGGTTTACAAGATGGCCTGAAGCCATTCCAATTCCTGATACCTTTGCGACGACGATTGCTCGTGCTTTTGTCACCAGATGGATCTCTGTATTCGGTATTCCTTCTTACATTACAACAGACCGTGGTTCGCAGTTCGAACCTCAACTCTTCCGGCAATTAACTGAACTTCTAGGTTGCAAACGCATCCGCACCACCGCGTTCCATCCACAAGCTAATGGCTTAGTTGAACGTTTTCACAGACACTTAAATACGGCCATCAAAGCTCATCAGCAACCTAACAACCGGAGTAACCTGGTCCCCCTTATACTACCGCATTTACGCTCTATGTTTCGTTCCACACTACAATGTACACCAGCCGAGTTAGTCTCCGGTACATCATTACGAATCCCAGGACAGTTTTTCGCTTCAGAAACTAGTTTTCCCTGCGATTCATCAACATACGTCACCCGATTGAAAACGCACATGTCGCGTCGACGCTATCATCCTCCATCAATGGTTAACAAACCGTCCATTGTTTCTCCTGACCTCTCTACTTGTGCGCACGTTTTCATCCGCTGCGACCGCGTCAAACACCCATTACAACCTCCTTAGGAGGGTCCATTCGCTGTTATAAGTCGTTACCCCAGATACTTCACCATTCAGTTACGCAATAAGACTGATACAGTTAGTATTGATCGTTTGAAACCAGCTTATACCGATTGTATTGATTCACCCTCAAAAGTGACAGAACTACCAAACTGCAAGCTCAAGTCCGACTCAACGAAATCAACAACGACCTCGTCATCAGCTCAAAATCACTCAGACTACTAGCACACGCATCACAGCTACAACTTATCAAACGAAGAACTCGATAAGTCTCCAATTTTTTGTGTGTATTATTCAGTTGTAACTTGTCTCTGGTAACCGCTATAATAACTGTTCATTGTTAGTGTTATTTAACCTTCTGATATTACTTCAAGTAAAATGCAATAACACTGACAAAGCACCCACGACCACATCCAGCAATCCTGCCATCCCAGCAAACCCCCACCTACCGAAGTTATCCCTCCACCAATTTCACTCCTTCCACTAGTCGTTGCGGGCGACGCGTCCGTTTCCCTCACCACTTAGGCAATTTGAACTGAGCAACTTGATTCGTTGCTTTAGTTATTCGGGCGTTTTCCGCTCTGGTGGAAGAGAAGTGTGGCGTTTTGTACTTTCATTTTACTTCCATTATAACTACGTATTTCATCAACTGCAGAATTGTTTTTTATTTGAATACGAAAAACTACAGAAAACGCGCACTTGCACATTTTCATAAAACACAAGCGTGGTCACGTGCTTCGACTCTCTATTCTGAATTCGCTCGCGCTTGTGGCGGTCATTCGCGAGTCTCATGTACTAACCCTGTTAGAAAAACATTTCAGACCATCTTCGGAATCTATTATATGTGGGAACTGTTCAAAGGAAACCTCTGGACCAACATAATTGGATTATTGTTTATTCGTTGACCTGGGCCAACGACAAACTATTTTAAAGAAAACAATTGTTAGTGAGTCTGTTCCATCTGACCTCTTTATTTTTGTATATCCAACCTAGCTTAATTATTTTAATTTCTTTGCCACACACTCCTGGTAAACTATTATTGGGTATCCAGACCACAAAAATCTCCAGGGAACTACGTGACATGTAACTGGGCAGCCTTGTGCATGTATTTTTTGTTTGGAGCAATTGGCTTAGCGGACAAACCCCTCCAAACAACCAGGCTTCCGTAGAGCGATTTCCAGTGCATCTCTTTTCACTGAGCAAGAAGCATAAGCTAAATAAAAAACAGTTCGTAGATAGGCCGGCAACATTGCTCGCGGATTCATCTCGCAGCAAATTTAAACCAAACGTTTTCTGAACATTCGGAAATCCACATCGCCGTTTAAGAACGTTTCCCACAACTTGCCTCTGGTATTTGATCTAACAGGTTAAGCGTCAGTCTTGTCTGCTTTGTATACGAAATAGAGGACGCCAAAGTTGTCTACCTTTAGTCAACTTTCTCTTTATCTAGGACAATCACCGCGCATTCTGATATCCGAAGGAACGTGTTTTACCTCCAAAAGTGTGAATAGGAATATCGAACCTCTCATCCTAAAAAGTTCTACTGACCAACAATCTCATTCCTGTGCCCTAAATTCCCAGAGATGTTTCATTGGCCTCGACGGTTCTGCATCTGCTGGCCAGCGAATTAGGTCGCCACTTATTTTTGAGACAAGTGTACAACACAGTTTAACTCATCTTTTTGTCGGTCGAATGAAATTAAAAAGTAAACTTTTTAGACCGGCAGACTATCGTCCGGCATGTTAAGATTTCCCGCAAATTCGTCTTCCATCAGCTAAACATATCGGACGTTCTGTTCGTAGAGCTATTACAGCCCGACGAATAAATATTTTGGTACCAGCCACTTGCATACGACTAAAGTTTTTAGCGTCATTTGGCCCGATAATGGCTCTGCCTTCCACAGGATCTTCAGAGGCTCGGTTGTGGTGCTTGTATAATGCCACCGAGCCGGTCTTTCCCCAATCCTGTTTTTGTTTTAACGAGTGCTAAAGTGCTCATTTGCCCTGAGATGTGCATCCATAACTCTGTTTCAGAAAAACTCACATCCGTTCCTGTTAAATCTAAATATACATGTGCCATAGTTCACGTGAGATTTGTTGAGGGTCACATATATTATGCAACGCTGGTACAAAAGCAATGTAATGACTGATGAGCCCAGAAATGTCCTTGGTGTAGGTAAATCCATGGTTGAATGCATTTGTTTGATGGCATCTCTGTTTTCTGGAACCTGATTTTCGACCATGACGATCAACCATGAATCCGAGGTATTCGATGGGATCCTTGAAAAAATTGATATTTTTCACTTCCGGGTAAAAACCAGTCTCGGATTCTGTTAATCGCTTAACCGAGACGTCTGCGAAGATTTTATGGATCGGATTTGACGATGATAATACCGTTCATATAAGCAACAGAAAATGAGATTCCTTGCAGTACAGTACCCATTGGTTGCCGGAATACTGCCGGTGCGGACTTATCACCGATTGACAGTCAATTTTATTGGAAAAGTCCACCATGCGAATTGGTTTTAAGTAGGTGATTTCTTTCGTCTGACGCTTTAATCTGTAAATACGCATCAGACTGATCCAAATCGGCAAAACATTTTTCACCGCTCAGCTTCGAAGGAAGTGATATAGATGATCCCCTAGTGTCGCATTGAGACTAGTTGAAAAGTCTGCACATATTGTAAAATTGCCGTTGGGATTTTTGATTGCCACGATCGACGCTGCCTATTCCGAAAGATTTGCTGGCTGAATGGCTTCTTCAGTTTGCAGTCTCTGTGGCTCTTGCTCAACTACAGGCAAGACAGCGTATAGAACAGGCCTCATTGGGCGGAGCAGCTTTTGCATTCTGAAAAAATAGAAGGGATTTTGTGTTTGACTACTTTCCAAGTGTATCGCTGAATACAAATGAATAAGAATTCAAAGTCGTTTTGAAGTTTGGGAGGCATCCGAATATATGAGGTCACATACACTGTTCATGGGAATTTCCATCAGCTTCAGTCTGTTCATCTCACTCAGGCCAGGGAGGTCCAAATGTCTTACATTGATCAGGTATCATACTGCAGCGGAAAAAATATTGCAGTTGTGGGATTTTGCGAGACAAGTGTTTTGTTAGTTTTTACACCACTCTCGTTTGAACAGTTGTTTTGTTTTGAAGAAATTATTCTGATGAGTCCACACTCAAAAGGAAGCACTGGACTCGAGTTTCCTTTTGATTTGAGTTCAGCAGCAGCGCACATCCAAAGGCCGTGCCGGGATTTGATCTCGGAACAACGGAAAAACTACACTCGGATATTGGGGGCGGCTCCAAGTTCACGGTCTGCCATTATTTTGAAGGCCAGAATTCTTGATTGGAGGTAGCAGGCGGCCAGGTGAATTGCTTTTCGAAACACCGTGCCCAGCTGTCCAAACTTTCTGCTCTGCTGCATATCAGGGACCTATTTTGGCTCCTGACAACTCCGTCGATTAGAGTTTTCCGAAGATCAGTCAAACGGACCAATTGTAACAGCTTGCGGGCGCTTCCAGCACTCTTCCGGCATCTTCGATTTCTTCGGCCTGGGCTGACACCTAGTTTCGCCTGACGTTGGGTAATATGAGGTTTTGGTCGTGACCAGGAGTAATCTGTTCACGGGTGTCCCTGAAAGACACGGTACTATCAGAGATCTGATGTTTAGGTGAGGCTGACTATGTTGTACCGCAAATACATTTTCCTGCTTTGAGTGGTGCTATGGATATCTTTTCCAAGTGGCCGTTTATATCAGATACCGTACAGTCCGACAAGCATTTGAGGAGCTGGTTCTGATAAATTTGTTTGATTCTGGGTCTACTAGCTTCTCAATGGCTAAGCGAGGTATGCGCGTTTTGAGCGCACCTGAAAAGCACAATGAAAAGCAGTAGTGCGCAAGTGCATGATCAGAGAAGACGCTGGTGTTCCAGAAGGGGTGGCAGGTGGTGATGAACCGTCTCCAAAGATGTTGTCTATTTGAATTCGCTGCTGGTTTGCTGGTGGTCCCCGCGTTGTCAAACAATTTCCGCGCCTTTTAAGCGAACGACATTCGCTGAACAATAACAAAACCGACCCAGGAAACTTGGTCGAAAGCCTCGATCCTGTGAATTAATCCGTGAAGCGGAAGAACCCACTGGTGTTCACAACACACAGTGCATTCGGGCGTCGAATCAGGCGGACCTTTTGCAGCGGCGCTGTTAGAAATCGTTCAACAGAGCGCCTGGACCCAACATGTCGCTGCACCCACCAGATACCGCGCAGGCCAACTACCATCCCTCTTGGATTTGGTCATCACCAACGAAAGACAC
>NW_008751777.1:388518-413693 GCF_000715545.1 Opisthorchis viverrini | reverse complement strand
CTCCTGGAGTACCCCAACCAAGTTGTCTACTCAGGACGTACGAAAGACGTTACCCTCATTGAGGGTGTCCAGCGGGCCGCCACTAGAATGGTTGCGGCCTCAAAATCCGTGGACTACGAAACGCGTCTCGCGATGCTTGATCTCTTTCCCCTGGAGTACNAAGAACAAAACCCGCCCGGGAAACTTGGGCAAAAGCTTCGATCCTGTGTATCAATCCGTGAATCCGTGAAAAATTGGGTAGCATACTGATCTGCGGCTTGGAACATCCGTGAATCCGTGAAAAATTGGGTAGCATACTGATCTGCGTTCGGCTTGGAACATTGGCGATGTTTCGATATCAGTCATCTTCTTCCTTGATAAAGTTGACCGAAAGTTAAGTATTCTCATTTGACATAACAGCCTTGTGCCCCCCAAAATTGTCACTGTTGAACTGAACTTTGAAGGACGCAGTCATCCAATCAGGGTCGCACACACAGAATTACGCGAGGGTAACCCGCGCTCCTCGGAATTTCCCTCATAATTGTGCTGTACTTTCCGCTGCTAATTTGCATCCTCAGCTGAGCAGATCAGCCTCTGAGACCTATAACCGCCGGACATTCACGTACTTTGTTATTTCCGCCAGACCATTTTCATTAGTGGCTTTGCGCTTTATCCGTAAACTCCAGTGAGTTTCGTCTATGCCCTATGTTTAAGTTATTGCAGAACTGTCGACGCCGTACAATGAAGTGTTTCTTGTCCGCGTCGTTGAAGAAATTCGCACTGTATATTTCGGCACTGATATACCTACATTTCCCAGGTACTTTTCTCTGTCCCCTTACATACCTTGGTGACTAGGAAAATTTTCAGTCTGTGCTTCAGTTGAGGACCTGTTAGAGCAAGGTACGCGACTTCTAGCTGCTGGTCAGCTGGCTGATGCGTTGTCAGTTTACGTCCAGGCCGTCGGTAGGTAGCTTTTTGTCCTACACCTTATCCATTCAGACGCTGATCCACATAATCACCTGACGTATTACAGACGTGGCACAGCACATTTAGCGCTGGGAAACGTTCGCCTCGCTCTGCCTGACTTCGATCAATCTGTCAAACTGAATGGAGGTTTCATTCCGGTATATTCTTTTAGAGGCATGATCATTTGATAGGCTATTCGACAACGTGCAATGCTTCATCTCAAGATGGGACATTTACATGAAGCGAAGTCGGACTTTGGATTACTAGTAGGTCTGTGGTGATCATTACTTTACTTTCACAGGTTCCTTCGGATCCAGAGGCATCAGAGAAGCTCACTCAGATAACAATGATGGAGGAGCAACTGGTCGCCGCTCCACGCCTATTTAGGGAAGGGCGAACACGTGATGCATTAAGGCTGTTGGACTCACTGGCAGAAGTAATGAATTTCAACCCGGAGGTTAGAGAATTGCGTGCTCAGTGTTATCTAAGGCTTGGAGACGTGCAAAAGGTATTTTGTTACTGATTTCACTCCTATCTGAATAGGGCGTGCACGAAATGCGATATGGTGTTCGTCTACTTAATGACAACCGAGAAGGCTTGTTAAAATTGGCACAGCTTATGTATGATTCTGGTCTAGCGGTTCAATCTGTGGAAGAACTCCGCGAATGTCTTCGACTGGATCAGGATGATAAGAATTGCATGCGTTTATATAAAGTCGTCAAGAAACTGGCCAAAGATATTACCCAAGCGCAGGAATCAATGGAAAACTCCCGCTATAAAGATTGCATCAAGCATGCGGACTCTATACTGAAACTTGAGCCTTCTCATCGGGAGTATCAGAACCAAGCAAAGTTACTCTTATGTCAGTGCCACTCCCGGGTGAGTATTAATTTTAGAAATTGAGTTATTTAGTTACTTGTTTCGAATACGTACCTGCGTCGGTTGACCTTGGTGTAATCGTTTGACGAGGGGTCTCTGACGGCAGACATTTGATTCATTTAATTATGAATTGTCGGATCTATGCGCCTTGTTTATTCCGCTGACAATAGGCGAATTAACGCAGTGATAAATCCTTACGAGCTTCCAGGACCGTACTGCGTCGAATTGGAAAATAGGGAGTGCTCACTCAGATCTCGTATTCCGTTAAAGTTGCCTCTAAATCACGAAGCTTTTACGACACTTTGAGTGCTTTTTATGGCGAGCTAGGCGACATATAAGGCAGTGGTTTCCAGGAATGTGAGTGCGAAATTGCGTAGACTTAGAGCTACTGGCTCAATTAGGTTATTATCTTGGATTTGAACCGAGAACAGACAACGGCGAACGTCTGCTGAAGTAATTTGCTGACCTTAGAGTTGATCTGAGTACTTCGAAAAAAGAAGCCGCCTTGCCATATGATCCCCCTCATGCGAGCCAACTTCCAACAACTTGACCATCTCGCCATTAAATATTGATGGCGCGAGTTAATTACGTAATGTCGCTCGCTCTGGAACATCTATGTGGATCCAGATAACACATTGTCCTTTGCCTCCTCTTGGCGTCTCTAAGAGATGTGTAAGATGCACACTTCCCCTGGCCATTGAAAAGCTCCTGGACCCTGATGTGAAGCATACCTACCAAATCCACCTTAACAAAGTCCAATGGATGATGCGCAGAACGCAGGACCAACGGCATCATCAGTCCCAATCTCTGAGCCTACAATGAGGGAGTTATTAATGGGGTGAGATGCCCAGCTTCTCTGTCCTCCGAAGGAAGCACGTGAAAGCCAGGTCGCCCAAGCATAGACAGGGTAAGTCGAGATGTATCGGTCGGATTCCAAACAGGGACCTTCCAGTCAATGAATTTGTACTCTTAGCACTGAACCATCTTGCCCCAACGGGGTTCGGGGAGGGAGAAAAAGGATGTGAGTTAGAGAACGATGGGGGCGTCAGCAGTAGCATGTTTTCGCTTGTCTTTCCTATTGTATGCAGCAATTAAGGCGATCCAGCCGATGGCACCACGCGACGGTTGATGTGGCATGAAAGTATTGTTAGTTGTGAATGTCATGGTTCTACGGAGGCTGGGATACTGTCAGGGCGCCCACACCTAGACAGGAGAACGATTGGGTCCTTAACCAAAGCCTTTGGCTCAATAGCCTAACCAGAGGACAGCGTTGTTTGGTTGGAAACGTAAATGCGTTATCACTCCTATGGAACGAGCCGCCACACGTGTTCCAACCCCCAACCTGGAGTACCAGGGGACTGTTTGTCAGACCTCTAACCATTGACCAACCTGATACGAGAACTCCGCGAGTGTCGCACGGACACACCCTAGTAAATATCAGTGGGTCGCTGAGTCACACAAGCCGTCACACTGCGGTAAGGTCCAATATTTCGGTGATAGAGATGATCACCGTGGAATCACATGTCATGTGGAATGAGACGAGGTCGGCTCGGGCACCGATCAGCCGGAGAGCTAACCAACCATCCAACCAACTGAACCACCCATTCAAACGATTGATCACAATCAGAGACCACCTCCCTCTCGTCAGCAAGACAAATTAGCACAAGCACTCTTCAACTCGGCGAATTCAATATTTGCTGATGATGTCAGCTGGTTTAGTGTCGTAAATTTTTACATCCGAATTGTCCAGCGTAGCGAACCGAACAATAAATTTCTATACAACTTGAACCGTCAATGCTCCTCTCGATGTCAAACTATAAAGTTTATTTAACTATGCTTAACGCCACCTGATACAGACAATGCTTCTGAGACATCAGTGGCTAAAAATCAGGAGATGCCTCACTGTGCACCTGAACTGAAGGACGGTGAAAATTAACTAGGGTTGCATCTTATTCATGGAAGCATTGAGCACAGATTTACCCTATGACAATTTTACACGTGTCGTTCTACTGGTAGATTTTTCATCGTTCACTACTAGTGTAAAAGGTCGAAATAAGGGCTATCCAGTTCCGGTGACCCCGACTTTCGGAATAGGTTGACCATCAATCAACCTGTCTAGGCGTGGACAACCTCACAGTGTCTCATCCCCCATGCTTTCCTCGGATATCATGGCAGCTAGGCACCGAGGCTGTGTTACAGCTGAATGATTATTTTTGTTATTTTACCCCCATCAGTGGATTTCGGCTAGGTCGGCTATTACCCTAGGAGATGTTGTTCGTCCAACGCTCCGCCATTTATTGTCGAGGGTTACGAGTGTCATTTGTAAGGATTATAGTTTCGTTTACCCACATTTAAACTTGCTAAATGATAATCCCTCCCTCCTAAACACGTGTGTCTCTAAAATTACAAGAGCCGTCACAATGTACGAACGATGGTGAGTGCGAACTGTTTTGTCACTCGCTGATGTCATTTGTAAGGATTATAGTTTCGTTTACCCACATTTAAACTTGCTAAATGATAATCCCTCCCTCCTAAACACGTGTGTCTCTAAAATTACAAGAGCCGTCACAATGTACGAACGATGGTGAGTGCGAACTGTTTTATCACTCGCTGACTACGTTGCCGCCCGTCACTTCTATACAGTTGTAATCGGCGGAGCCAAAGATGTGCTCAGTAGTCAGAAGGCAAGTCAACTATGAAACGCGTCAGCCGGAAGTCGGTCATTCTGAAGTCTGACTAAAGTAATAGGCTGATTTTTTGACCCCTCTCTTTTTCTCGTGTGGTCGACTGTCATGGCGATCCCAAACTCCTTTTGGTAAGGAAAGTAAAAATCTCTTATCTTCAAACGATTCCGCTCGCATACCAAACTCCCCACCTTTTTATCCTTCTTCAGTTCTCAACTCTACGAGGTATATTCGATGCTTTCTGTCAGAACTCTTTGTTAGTCTACCTGTTCCTGTTGTTCCCACTTGTGGAGGCTTCTAAACTGCTCTCAAAAACTTGGCACAATTATCGGAAAACTTTCCTATGCTTCGATTTAACTTAATATTTTCCTGTCATCCTGGAGGAATTATCGTTCAATTTTCTTCCGTACAGTTTCACACAAATTTCTCAAGTTTATTATTTGCAAACAACTTTTGTGCACTCTCGGAGCACACTCTTGACCCGTCGACATGGGTTCAGAAGCCGCTGCCCCACTGACGACATGTTAGCCCATGCGCGTCAAATGTAGTCATCCTCTCCCATAAATCGACTGAAGATACCCGTGAATGTTTTTATAAGAACTGATGTTCATCTTGATTAATACATCCCAAATCTATATGAAACTATACGTGGATCACCTACGTGATTAGTTAAATTCACAGGTACAAGTGTGAAAGGGAAGAGGGAGACGATACACAGGTCAGTGGGTCACGGAGTGAAATAGATGGCGTCACAGTCAAACTAAGTCATTGGAACAGAATACCTAGGTAGCCTTTCGGTGCCGAGCTTCCATGCTACTTGAAGGAGGCTCGACGTCCTGCCAGGTTGCCCAAACCTATACAGGAGCAGTCGATTTGCAGAAGCCGGGTTCTAACTCACGGACCTTCCGATCAGTGAGTTTGCTGTCTAACCACAGCCTCTCAAGCTCAAGGCCCGCATAGGTTTCTTTTGAAACGTAGTTGAATTCCGATGGCGTCTGCAATCCGAATCCTACTGTCGATGACCGGTTCAGAGGTAGAAGGCAAGGAAGGCATGTCCTTTTTCGGCCATGCGTGGTGCACCTGCACGTAAATAGAAACTCCTCCAATCACTACTCAGAATAACTGGATTATGTTCACGTATCCTGTCGGACAAATGCCCTGTCGTGTGACCAGCACATGATGCTCGGCACGACGATACGACAGAGTATACGCAGAAGTTTCTGGTAGAGTTTGGCAGTTTATCCCTTGGATAAATCCTGATGGCAGAACTGTAACTGAAACCCTAACGCAGGTTAGTGGCTGTGTACTTCGTATCGACAAAGCGACTCAGCTCCTTAGAAATCAGGTATGCAGTCCCATTACCCTTGGACGGGACAGTAACATAGGTATGTTTTTCTGGACAATGTGTTGTTCTCTCTCTGTTTTGTAGAATGTGTAGCTCTGAGTGTGAGTCGCAAAATGTGGATTTCAAAAATACGTATTACCAAAGTTTGGTTCGTCTTGGATACTGTCGGCACGTGTCCTAATTGCTTTTCCACTCAGGCAGCTAATTAGATTTCGTTTCTGTTGTGGCGGTACGGAAATATAAACGTCAATACATGATTGTCTACTCACAAACAGTCTAACGCCGTAGTACTTTAGTTAATGAAGGTACGACATCAAGGGAGAATATATGATGGTTATTGGTCTTTAGAACCGCAATCTTGACAGCCACTGAGCTATATCTTCAAGATCCTGTGCCAACATCTCTTCAAACTGTTTCTAGTAAACTCATAAGCCATTTGGCCAAAGTTCGGTATGAAGAATTAAACTTGTCAAGAATAGGCCTGACAGGTAGACCAGGTCTATGTGTTTTGGAAAGGCCGTATAATCTAGGTACTGTTCCGCCAGTGGCTTGTTTTTTCATGTGCACTCCTTCGCAGATGACGCCTATCTTCAGTCCTATCTATCCTACCATCCTCAACGCACTGCCACTTGTCGTTTGTGCAACGGCCAGGCACAGGTCATCATGGCGCTGAATATCGACCTTACCAAAAGTCCCGGATGGAACATGTAAACCACAACAAAATGAAACCCGTCTAGATTCCTCTATTGTCCGCACAACGTTTGCCTATCTATTGGACCCATAACCATTTTTTATTCTTTGTCGTTCTACCTTCTTAGGTTTACACTTACGAACAACCTTCCCTGGTTCGTTTATTCCAAAATCTCCGCGGGTCTTGACTTTAGAAGGTTTGATTTTCTATCCCGAGCTCGCAAGTGTTTCAGCTCTGTGCAACTTCTTTGTAAATCTCACATTTGTCCCCAGTCTGTCGTCTTTGGGATGGTTGTGTTCAGAACGAATCTCTAAACCTCATTGTTGCACCTCTAACCGATAACCTCTAGAAACTCATCGTTGGGACTCATACTACAAAGGGGGGTATTCGTCGGATCTCGCATCTCTCATCCCTCCATCTAGGTGTTTTAACTGTACTACACACCCACTCAATTTTCTCCGTTCCTATCTAACCCCGGCCTCCTACTGCAAAATAGGACCCACTACTTTCCGAGAACGGCAGTGAAGCATCGGTGCCAACACTGATGTTGCTGTCTTTGATGATGATGATGATGATGATGACTTTCCGAGAACACACTGGCTCCAAACGTCTCTGCCTCATTCTATGTTTTCAAACTCTTATAACCTTCAACTCTTCAAACGCCTCGTTAAGGTGGTCATCATAACGCGCGTGTTTATGCGTTTTTACATGTTTTCTTACTTGATCAGGTGTTTGTCGACCATCAGTTTTCCTTTCTGCTATCCAACTTTTGTTCGCAACATTGCAGAGTTTGGTTGACAGCAATTACCCACCATTGATGATGATGACTTTCCGAGAACACTCTGGCTCCAAACGTCTCTGCCTCTTTCTATATTTTCAAACTCTTATAACCTTCAACTCTTCAAACGTCTCGTTAAGGTGGTCATCATAATGCGCGTGTTTATGCGTTTTTACATGTTTTCTTACTTGATCAGGTGTTTGTCGACCATCAGTTTTCCTTTCTGCTATCCAACTTTTGTTCGCAACATTGCAGAGTTTGGTTGACAGCAATTACCCACCATCCAATGGTGAATAGGCGGGTACTAGGCAATAGGATGATCCTACTAGGGCAATGCTTGAAGCTTAGTAAGTCAGATAGTAGAGATATGTCCTACTCATACACTCGCTTCAAAGTGGCTCTCTCGAGACAGGATGATTCGACTTCAGGGACGCCTTTCAAATACGACAATCAAAGATTTTGACGAACAGACTGGGTTGTTTTTCGCAACGCGAAGTGAAGACCGCTGTCATCAAACGGAGTCCTGTCACAGCTCGGCTCGAGTTCACGAAATCACCTTGCATTTACCTGGAGTGGTGTTGAAAAAAATTCTGGTACATGTCTCTGGACGGTTAATCCCAGAATAAGGTTTATCGTAACAGCCCTGACATCAGTTACGCCTCAGTTTTTTTCATTTACCTTTATTTTGCGAAAGACAGTAGTACGTCCACTGACGAACGCCTAGCTAATTCCACTCCACTTCTCGATTTCCTTTACAGTCCAATAGTGCTGGTGGCGTAACTTACTGCGAAGAAGTCATCAGCCAGTTTCCAGAAAACGTGGATTTACTCTGTGACCTTGCCGACTCGTACATCAATGCTGAAAAGTATGATGATGGTACGTTCGCGTTAATTTTTTCTTTCACTTCTTGATCTAGTGTATGAGCAACCAACGCTGTTTGTGTATGGGGTACTGGGTGATGAAGATCACGCTGGTACCTAGGGATGAACTAAACCTGGGTTAGCAAGTTTCTCTTTATCACTTGACGGACGGTGGTCCTGTCCTGGGGAGTGTAGGAATCTCGCTACTCATGAGTAAGCATTAATTTAAACTTTGGTGGTTGGACTGGAGAAAACCCATCTGCGTGCATGAAAGTACTGATTACGAGTAAACGTATGCGAACGGCCTAGAAGCCATTTATTGATGAAACTGTTAGTTTTCTGGACTACTCGATATGGCAAAGGGCATAAATGGGTTGAAGACTGTGCAGTAGGCAACTTGGAAGCCGTAATCTTATCCGTCGAAATGACGACGCCCAAGTTCTATCTACTGATTCTTGAGTAATACCTTTTTTCCATCCGGACAACTCTTGGCCTCATAAACGCCTACGAACTACCACCAAATTTATATGCCACCCTCAAGGTCAAGCTTCGGTGGAACTGAAAATATTTCTTAATTGGAATGGTTTTGCGTTAAGATGTTGACTAGTAATAACAGTATCGCACAAGTTTGTGAACCGTGGCCTCAGACATCCTTTGTCGGGGTGGGAAGTTCCTGATTGCATATGGGCGAACAAGTTTGTGAACCGTGGCCTCAGACATCTTTTTGTCGGGGTGGGAAGTTCCTGATTTTCAGTACTATTGCATATGGGCGAGATGGCTCAAGTGGTCAGAGCGCGAATTTAGTGACCGGAAGGTCCGTGGTTCGAACCCGACCTCCGCCTCTCGACTTCCCTTGTCTAGGCTTGGGCAACCTGTTAGTATCCCTTCCCTCGTGCTTCCTTCTGGTGGCATGGCAGCTAGGCACCGGAAGAGTGCTACAGCTGAATGCTATCGCTATCAACTTTTGCATATATGTAACTGATACGTACGTGTTCTGTGTGGCAGTTCTGGATCCTGATCCTCAGCTCCCGCTAAGTTAATGCGGAAGAATCGTTGTTCGATTCCAAGCTGAATACTCGAACGCAACACGAGGCAACTTCACAACAAAACTGTCGAGTTCTTGTCCGCTTCTCTACTCTATTCTCTAACCCCTCAACGCATGTCGCAACTGTGAGATGTTCCAGTGAATGGTGGTGTTGTATTCGCTTACCCTGGGTTAGACTATTGGCCAACCCAAATCAAGTTCATTCGTCAACAGTCCGTTGATGTGGCAGGATTGTATATTAGCAGTGATCATGGCAAAGTCCTCCCATCGATCTAAGTCAATGTTTGAATGTTTTTTTGGGGGGACCGGACTAACCGGCTTCGGTTCTGGGGGTTTTGTTTTCGTGACGTGAAAATTCAGTGCAGTCTACGTCTTATACTAAAAGAAGGCTCATGGTCTCGTTCGAACGTCATCTAAAATCTTGCTAAAAATAATCCTGCCTTAGGAACAATGATGAGTTGACGAACGTTTTTTCGGCAATGTCTTTTCAAATCACACAGTTTCAAAGGTTAAGAGGGCAGTATTGAACATATTTAAATGAATATTGCATACTTGGCTACCTATAAAAGAGCAACTAGTTGAAGTCACCAATAGGATTACTGGAGCTTGTCAGTGCGCTCAGAGCTGTGGTTGTGTGTTCAGTACAGGGTTTCAGTTTAGGGGAGGTGAGTTGGACCACGACAAGTACAATATGCGTACAAAGTGTTTTTACCGACAACGGATCATGTCGTATGGTGATAGCTTCAGCCACTGCGATTGTGCGTTGCTGTACTAATCTGGGTTGATTAGCCGGCGTCTCGTAAACAATGCGGAAGCTCTGGCTGAGTATCACGTTGTGCCCCGCGTCTGCTAGATGTTGTACTACTGAACTGGTTATCTTTCTCCTAGATCCAGAAACTAGCCAGGGTGGATGATGTTCATTCTTTGGGCGAGTTGCCTAATCGTACGTCCAATGTGTTCCGCTGCACAGGAGCAAGAGAGTGAGTACACCAACATATTTTGGGCGTGGACAGGCCTTAATTCGTACAGGTCTCCGTGATCTGTTGTACGAACGTTGTTGTTATTCCGTGGAGCATTACTGTATTCTTTTTTGTCAGTGGTCTGTAGACGCATGAATTCCGTGGGAATAGGTGATAGCGTTAAGTGTCTTTGTGTCTAACAGTATTTAACGGTACTCGGACGTCGCCAGAGCTACGCATTTCATCCCTTCATAATATGACAACTTCTCCAACCTGACTGAACTCACCTAAGGCATTCAGCTTACTGTATCATGATCCGTCGACAGCACAGCCTTGACGTTCAACACTATTTTGCTTTCGACATCGATCAAAGGCAATAATTAAAGGCATTTACTCCAGTGAACTCGATCACTTTTGTCATCATTATCAGTCTAGTTCTCATTTGTGTGTGGGACCATTCTTCCGAAAGTCTCCTTCTAGAGTATCATCATCATCAACAGCATGACATCAGTGCTCAACACCGATGCTTCACTGCCGTACAACCATGACTTATTGTAAAGAAAAGAATAAAGATGGACGGGTAATGGACTTAGTGCTAGCTTACCACAATCATTCCGAGGTGACTACACAACATATCTACTGAACCCCTCATTGATCACATTTGGCCAGTCCCCCCGAATCCCTATTGCGGCTCTTAAATTACGAGTTGCTCACCATTGTCTCAGCAAAGTGAGTAGAAAGCGACCCTATGTCTATCCTGCCATCAGCTTTCACACCATTCGTCTTCTAACATCCTCATTTCATTTCTCCTGACCTCCTATCAGCTATCCGAACAGCCCAAAAGGTATTCGATACAGACCGGCGTCATCAGAGGGCTCGAGAGATTCTTCAGAAAGCCCAGCGCTTGTTGAAAACTAGTCAACGCAAGGACTATTACAAAATACTGGGTGTTAGTCGTTCGGCAACTAAACAAGAAATCGCCAGTGCCTACAGAAAATTGGCTCGTAAATGGCATCCGGATCGATATGAGGGTGAGGACAAGAAGAAGGCGGAACGCGAATTCCTTCTCATCTCTTCGGCCAAAGAGGTGTTAACAGATGATGGTAAGTTTCGGTTTTTTTCCTTGTGTACATCGCGCTGATTGCAAACTGAACTCTCTTCAACCGACTGTTCATTGTCGTGTAAAAGGACCGCTTTACATTCAGTGCTCACAAGCTGTGAACTCCTTGACTCGCGAAATATTCTGTATAAGTCAGGGGGTCTTATTCACCACACCTAAGTGTTTTATTGCCATCTTCGAACACAAATCAACTCATTACAGCAATAGGGAGTTTTTGGTATCCGCCCCCACAAGGTTAGTTTTTGACTCTACTCTTTGTAGTAATTTTAAGCGGCCGCTATGGGACATTACGTCAACTGACCGCGAAGTTGAACGTTACAGGTTGACTCCCTGAGAATCGATATGGGTCATCCGAAGCGTCGCAAACAGACTGGGCCTTGTCGTGATGCGACAATTTGCGTACCTCAGCATCCCATTGAGTTGTATTAGAGAATGCCTGCTCAATGTCCACAGTCTCTTCCTGCCAGGTTGGTCAGTGAGAAGAGGTCTGATTAACACAGTCTCCTGTCCCTCCAGGCTGACAATTTTGGCTACTCAAGTAGTCTCAATGCCTGCTCAATGTCCACAGTCTCTTCCTACCAGGTTGGTCAGTGGGAAGAGGTCTGATTAACACAGTCTCCTGCCCCTCCAGGCTGACAATTTGGGCTTCTCAAGTAGTCTCGCACCGGCCCTTGCGGCAATGCCGTCAAGATTTTGCGCCAAAAGTTCGACTGAGCATCATAATCGTCCTCCTGTATAGATTTGGGCGTCCTGCTAGTATCTCTGTGCACATACAGCCATGTGTGTATTGTTGTCAATGATGACTGGCTTGGAGTCATCAGGTGCAGTTCAAGCAACCAACTTCTCGGATGGCTGTTCAAATAAAGGCTCACATTGAACAGTAAGTGACATCCATATTACTTGCGTTGCTTTACTTTACTGCCGCTCCATCACATATTGCAGCTGTCCATGCCCAACGGTCCGCAACAAGTTCAGCAAAGATGGCGCCTCAGCCTTGTTCCCAATGTTGTGGTGACCTGGAGCCTTACTGAACTCCATCACATATTGCAGCTGTCCATGCCCAACGGTCCGCAACAAGTTCAGCAAAGATGGCGCCTCAGCCTCGTTCCCAATGTTGTGGTGGGAGCGAGCCTTACTGAATGACCTTTAGTTCGAACAGTTATATATTTGCACGGCCCGTGGTGGGACCTGCCAGTTTGGCTACCACAACGCTCGACTGTTGTCGAATACCAATGTCCGTGCGGTTGCATTTCTGACACAATTAGGGAACTAACGAAGCCGTGCGAAGTGTCGCTCCCAGTGAAATCTGAACGCGTGAGGCAAGCTCTGAAAACTAGAAAAAGAAATAGACCAGATGCTGCATCACATCGTGCGAGATGGCTCAGTGGTAAGAGCACATATTTATTGACCAGAAAGTCCGTGGTTTGAACCCGACCTCTGCCTCCCGGCTTCCCCTGTCTAGCCTCGGGCAACCTGGCAGTATCCCACCCATCGAGCTTACTTCGGGTGTCATGGCAGTTAAGCACCAAAAGGGTGCTACAGCTGAATGATTTTTTTTCGATTCGAGCAGTGTGAGCAGAACTCAGTTGGTTGGTGAATACTCCGGTCGTTTTCGTTGTGTACCGTGGTTTTTGGATTTCTCAACTCGGAGAAAAAGCATGCATCCCCGAAATTCTTGTCACACCCGTCTCCAGGCCCTATTTGTAATCACCATTCCTTAGTAGGCGTTTCCGGCACGTCGTTGAGCTTTCTATACTGTTTGGTGCGCCCCGTCTGTTTGTGTGACACAACCTACTAACGCGTGCTATTGCTAAATTATGAATTCATACACTTAACCGATCGATCCATTCTGCTTGTCGATCGAAATTATTGGACTGATTGGCAGTCAAGGTCACAAAACGGACGAGGCAATTAGGTGCGCCTGAATTCGTTGAATTTCCTCGAAATATCCTCTCCCTCAGACCATCCATTTTACCCGTGAACTTCTCGTTTCTTAAGTGAAAAAGTCGCTGAAGTGCACTACATTTAGCAGTTCTGCCAGAGAAGTGAATAGAAAAAACACGTGTTTTGTTACCATTGTAGGACACCTGTATTCTCTCTCTCACACGCACAGTGCAACAGAAAACAGAGATAGTCTAGCAGAAGCAGCTCATACGGTTCTCATTCCTTTCGTCATGCACTGTGTGCTGTCCAATACCTACGCCACTAAGCGTTATCGACTACGTATCGACCAGTCCGCTGCTGTGATGTTAAGTTTGCCTGGTGAGCACAGTTTGGTCACGTGAATGGGTTTTTTGTGCTGCATTCATGTAAACACAACCCTGATGGTATTTGATTGGTTTTCAGAGGAGAATAGACCACTTCCAAAATATTTTCAGGGGCAGGGGCACACATGTTCCCATGACTACAGTTATCCAACTAGGCATCGAAACCAATCGCGTAAATGGAATGTTTGTTGAAGAGAGAACCTTCCAAGGCAAACCAACAAGAGAAAAACGTCTGGACCGTCCCTGTCCGATTTCGACTCAACGGTCGTCATTTGGGATTCAGTAAAGAAAGAGGACTTAAGATGCTCAACGAATCCCCAAATGCGATACAGATCGTTAGATTCCTCTTGTCCTTGAATCGGCTGCCACGAACATAATGTAAAAATTGAGAGCTAGAATGAGACGGGTTCGACCACAAGTCATGGTGGAGCCGTCAACTGCCAACGACTCAGGACATACAGTCCTATATGTCCAACGTATATTGAACCATGGTCCACTAGTACCAGCGCTATCATTTGGAACTGGTATACCTTCGTTTTTACACTGGTTGGCAAGCGACGCATAGACTCGATTCAGTCAGAACAGTTGAAGCTGATACAAGTTCTTATTCTTGAGGCATTCTTGTCTAAGGCTGCATCCACGACCGTCTACACCGGTTTGGTCAAATCGGCATGACCGTTCTGATCACCTGCCGTCCGTCATACCCACACAAAACTCGATGAATTGGAACGTTTGCTTACTGTGGCAGCCGTTTGTGCACCGAATGTGCTTGCATGCGTTCGTGGGACGAACCTAGAGGCCTTCTGACAAAGGGCGTGATACAGCTAGATTTGCACCTAGTTCGTTGCAGCCAGGCACCTGCGGAGCGTGACTATGTGAGCATCCTCAAGAATTGCTTCATAGCCGTTTGTTCTATCAGTCGTAATCAGTGGACGATTACGTTAACCGATGTCGACAGTTTAAAGTTGTCACTTCTTTAGAGGTGAGCCACGTGCTTGACAATGAGTCATGACGTAAATAGTAATGAACCGACTCGCTTCCGAGTTTCTGAGTCACACTTTCGCGTTAACCGGGATCGACATAAGTTGTGTTCGGAGACTGACCACACCCATTTTGATCAGCTGGATCAGCTGATCCGTGCAGTAGTTCTTAACTTCATGGTTTCCGCGCCCTCACTATTTCTTGCCGTTGTTGGGCAACACATCAGCTGATCAACGCGCTAACGTGAGAGCCCAGAATCAGGACATAGTCTGAGTCCGCTCTAAAACCCAACACGCTTTGGAGCCGGAGTTTCTTCTACCGATTTGTACTACTGCTTAGTTTATTCTCAACAGGCTCAGGAGTAGTAGTAGCAGTAGATGTACTCGTTCCTCTTGAGTCGCAGGATATTGTCGAAGAGTTAACTTTTACGTCTGTCAGTCCAGTGACTTGACTTCTGTGTAATTTTTAGGACGGTCGGAATACAGATTCTGTGGATGGAACAATCCAATGGTGTGATTTCTAAACCCACTGCAAGTATGCAGTGTCATCACTCATAATGTCCTGATAAAGTTGTCATTTTGCAATCTCAACACGTTCCATTTCCATGAAGATCCTAGGCTAATATGGTCTATTGGGAATTAGTGTTGAGCGATTTCGTCGGATCCTGACGCTTTCTTCGGCAGCTGGAAACGTTCCATTCGTAAAGTGTGTCATTGGCGCGCGTTGTTACCCATGAACACTGGATTCGCGTTTGATCGACACGGACCAGCTGACTAAACCACTAGTGCCCTCAGAATTTTGTGCTTTGCCTCCCTTTGGTTCAGTTTGCTAATCTAGATGCGTGAGTATCCTTTTGATACAGACGCGTCATTGATTAATCGAATCGGTGGTACCATTTGTGACTAAGCCTATTGGAATTTGCAGCTTGTCCTGATGAATTGTGCGTACTCATGAAATTTCGGCGTGATGGCCTGACCGTAGTCGAAACTAACACAAGGCACAATCGATTTCGCCATGTTATTGTAACTGTCATTCTCGCTTATGCTACGATTAACAGTGTTTTCGGACTGATAGATCCATGGAATCGTTTCACCCCACTGCTGGCACGATAGCGCAACGACAGTCCAGCATCAGCTACTGGCCGGTCTGTCTGCCCGAATTCAGTGCGACATGATGTACAGGTGTACCTTGCTAGAGGCTATCCTTTCGCTCACAGCCGCAAACCTGTAAGAAGTGGTAGTCTCGAAAGGTGACAGACGTATCAAACACATCTTTGTCAATAATTCAGTCAATAAAACCGGCGTAACCTCAAAGTTACCCTGGGGCCTTAATGTGGGTACAACAAGGGCTTGCGTCGATTGGTCAAAAATGCTTCATTCGCCGATGATTTCGGGAGGTGGGATCGGATAAAGGTCGGACAAACATAGGCTCTTGGTTTTCCGGGTTAGAGGGTAGAAAGCATATGGCTACTTGTTCCGGCATCCACTCACCTTTCTTACAGTTAGGCTTCAGTCTAAATTATTCTCCGATCTATGTGTTGTAGATCCTAACAGCATCTGAGCATCTGTACAAAATGAACGAATGTATGACTACAGAGCATCATTTCCGTTACGGTTGTCGTACTGATGGTGAACCGAACCCAACTGCAACTTGTACTGTATGCTGAAGTAGAGTTGGAATAAAAATTTGGAATATCGAAGAGTTCGATTGTCGTGCGGGCTGTGCTGGAGAGGAGGTAACCGGAACAGATTGTCGGTAGTTTGGACTGTGATGTTTGGCTTCTTCGTTGTACCCAGAATTTTATCCATCCAAGATGCTTGGTTTCCAGAACTAAGCGACTTTTTAGTTGCCCTGTGTTGTGTACTAAATAATATAATAGTGGTTCAGCTGTAACACCCTTCCGGTGCCTACCTTCCATGCAACCCGGAGGAAGCACGAGGGCTGGGATACTGCCAGGTTGTCCAAGCCTGGACAGGGGAAGTCGAGAGGTAGAGGTCGAGTTCGAACCACGGACCTTCCGGTCAGTAAATTTGCGCGCTGACCACTTGAGCCATCTCGGCCCGTCGTGTACTAAGCAAAACTTCATTCAATCCCATTCATTTCTTTGGACTAAACCGGAAGGAACATATCCCTGTAAGACCCCTCTCACCCATTTTGACTTCACTGGGAGAGGTCATAACTGACTTTGAAAAATGCCATCCCCTCAGCAGTCGTTTGCTCTATCTCTCTCCCTCTGGGAAGCTATCTTTATCAATTTTCCCACATTTTGTTCACTACAGAGATGCGCAGTCGATACGACAACGGCGAGGACCCGTTGGATCCGCAACAACAACAGCAACACCAAGGTCCTTTCGGACCATTTGGAGGTTTCTCGTTTGCCAACATGCACCCGTTCGATGGGGGACACTTTGAGTTCCGATTCATGTAGCACACAAACCGCCAACTATTGGACAGATGATTCAGGATGCTCTTCTCATTCTTTCTGTCGCTCCGCCTGTCACTTTAGAGCCTCACTGCCTATGTGTGTTTCACCCCCATCCAATCTCCTCGATTCAGCACACAAATGTGTTTTATATGGTTCGGTTGATTACTTGACTGCTGTTATGTTGCGCCTTTAAAAAGAACTGTTCCTTCCTCCATTTTTTGTACATACCAACGAGGTCGATTGTTGGCTAGTAAGTTGCTTGTGCTGTTTTCTACTGATTTCGAACCCTTCAACCCAATTGTCTTGTATCCCGATACCCCCTCCCCTAAAGGGGCCACTCAACCCTCCTATCTGTGTTGTCTGCCCTCTAATAACAGAAGTCAGGCTGTTGTTTTTAACTGTTGCCGCTACCGCATTGCTTTCTTGGTCATCCGTCTTCCAGCTCGGTTTTTGGTCGGCAAACTTGCGCGAACTATGGGCAGCATTCATTACTTTGTGAGTGCTATTTCTTGGGGTTTGGGCATGAAAAGGGGGAACGCTAGTTCCACCACGAAACATGTGATATCCCTTTTTGAGGAGGTGAACTAATCAACCGAAATCATTCTACCCTCAAAAAGCGGAAAAAAAATAGAACGCGGCAAGAAATGCCCAACACGGATCACTTATTTTTAAGAGTGGAGCGCCTTTTGATCATCTGCAATGTTCGGGGCGAAACCAAATTTAACTAGCACAGGACAGCAGAAACATCCTACCGTTGGAAGCTAGTTGACCTGAGGAACTAAAGTAACGGGACAAGTCCATCACACATGTTTTTGTCATCCAGAATGGCATGGGTAACAAATGCCTGCTTGGACTGACGAGTCAACTGAGTCTGTCCTATTACTAGTGATGAACAAACTTGCGAGTATTCTATTCGAGGCCTACGCTGGTCCGCATATTACAGCAGCCCCGTAATTTTTTCGCAAAATTCAACAATACCCGCTCATCCTTATGAAGATAAATGCAAACAATAAAGGTATTTATTCTGTCCACTTTTACAAGAAGCCCATTCATTTCGAAAACAGGTTTGAACACTAACGTGGCTTTTGATTGGTCAACTTACGTACCAACACTCCGTTTGCTTGGCAGCTCTTCTGCGATCATGTGCCACAGC
This sequence comes from Opisthorchis viverrini, assembly GCF_000715545.1. Classification (NCBI taxonomy): domain Eukaryota; kingdom Metazoa; phylum Platyhelminthes; class Trematoda; order Opisthorchiida; family Opisthorchiidae; genus Opisthorchis; species Opisthorchis viverrini. The sequence goes on along the minus strand of NW_008751777.1, from coordinate 395,561 downwards.
TGCATTATATTACTTCCTGCATTTCAAACTGATTGGTGAGCTGTTTCCATCTGTCCGAGTAAATCACACGAAATAAGTGTTTTGAACATCACCTGAGGAGGTACCAAGGAGAGTGCTACATCAGTTGTTGACCTGTTTGTTGCATCATAAGTCCACCAAGTGCCATACATCCCACGGTGAAGTGACCTTGTTTAAATGTTCCTGTCACTGAAATTCACTCCGACCTAATGTGTATCGGTCTTTAAAAAATGATGGGCTTTTCAGCAAGCCTAGACTGCTGTATGACTGCACAGTGTAGGATATTCTACTTACTAACTGGAGCAAACAAGAAACACGCATTCATTCACGCTGAGCCGGTTGATCAGTTTCGAATGCATGTTAATGTCAGAATCCGTCCAACGTCTACCAGTTGACCGAATTCACTAGATTAGAGCCTAAAATCAATATGGGGTGAGATGGCATAATGGTTAAAGCGAGAACTTACTGACCAGATGGTCGGTGGTTCGAACCCGACCTCTGCATCTCGACTTCTCTTGTCTAGGCTTGGGCAACCTGACAGTACTCCAGGCTTCCTTCGGGACGCATGGCAGCTAGGCACCGAGAGGGTGCTACAGCTGAACGAAAGTTAATATGGTGAGTAGGAGACAGCCTATGTTGGAAATTAGGGTTACCCTATCGCCCACTTTGTCGATGGTGAAAATACAACTGCTACTACAAAGTCCAGTAGTCGATCCAAAAGAGACAGCTCGGGAATTACCCTTTTGTCTCACTTTGGAGAGTAGCGTCAAGGTCCCTCCCAGCAAGATGGCGCCTGTCACAATGGCATTCGTCGGTCGTTGTTGATCTGTTCGCCGAATCTAGTGTTCGACTTGCAAATGTTTCTGAAGGGCATTTAGTATCCCTAACTCGAGGATTGGCTTACATATGATTTCATCAGGCCGTTTGGAACTTGCGCCACGTTGCAGTTTGCATTTGATTGGCTTGTTGAGTTCATTGGTTTTGTCTCTTTTTATCCTGGTTGGTCTGTTTATTTTTCGGTCTACCTGACTGGTCATCTGGAAACCCACTTTCAGAAGTTTTCATTCTTTGTTTCGATCGGTTTAATCGCACTTTCGTTTGCGTTGTTGACCGATCCTCTTAGTTCTCCCTGTACCTTAGTTTGGTTTCTCTGATTTCGTGAACAGCCTTGAGCTTCATGGTTCTGACCTTCAGACTGGGTGAGCTTCACTCTGTTTGTTGATGGATTTCTCGTTACCATGCCCACATAAATTCACGGCCCTCCTTTCCTGATTTGGCTTGTTTATCGTCCTCGTTGCAGTTGAATTCGTTTCCTTCTGGATTCTCATTTTCGGTGGCGAATGATAACTGATCTTATCTCGTAGCAGTATGTTGGTATTCGTGGAGTCTTTTGGGTATCGTCCACCAGATATCTGAGCTAAATTCAGCTGAATCTCTTGCCAGCACCAAATTATCTTGTAAATGAGTGCTTATCGCGACTTTCTTCGTGTTTATCCCGCGTAGTGTTTGCCACAATCTTTGCGCCAAATTCTGTGTATGGCGTCCATATTCCTCATACTCTTCTTTTTGGTTTCGGTATCGCCTTTCGAAGTGAGTTCGTATTGTGCTGTCGCAGCATTCTTGCATCCAGACACATGGGAGCGTAATCTTTACGTTTTCGAGTTCGTCGAGTCGCTTTTTTCGGAGTTCTCCAAAATAGCCCTTCTTGGTACAACGTCCGGATTCAGCCTTGTTTGTGACACTGCGGGTGGTTACCATGGCCGTCCGGAATTCGATCCATTTGAGTCGCTTCCCCACGGACCTCGGTTTGTTGTTTTCTTCCCGACAGTCTGGTGATTAAACATCTGAGAATGCTAGTTCTCCATCGATTTCTTCCAGAATAAATTTGATGCCGTCGGAAACGTAAAATAACTGGTTTCTTAGTTGTAGTTCATTCTCTTTGACAATGGTGAAGGCATCGTCCACATAACGGTTCCATATTATTGGATTTAGTTCTCGAACTTTTAGCACTTCCGTGTCGACCTGCACGATGAATCCTATAACCCCCCAGCTTCCTGCAGATATCATCGCTTTATAGGGATCCGTTTTGGAACCCAACGGCGGTCACTGGTATCGAGGTCCGCAGATGTGGACAGTTGGCGTACCTTGAATGATACCATAATGTTCTTTTTCCCCATTCGTTTCCTCGTTTGTCGTAAAATTCGAACTGCATTGAAACATCCTACCGTTGGAAGCTAGTTGACCTGAGGAACTAAAGTAACGGGACAAGTCCATCACACATGTTTTTGTCATCCAGAATGGCATGGGTAACAAATGCCTGCTTGGACTGACGAGTCAACTGAGTCTGTCCTATTACTAGTGATGAACAAACTTGCGAGTATTCTATTCGAGGCCTACGCTGGTCCGCATATTACAGCAGCCCCGTAATTTTTTCGCAAAATTCAACAATACCCGCTCATCCTTATGAAGATAAATGCAAACAATAAAGGTATTTATTCTGTCCACTTTTACAAGAAGCCCATTCATTTCGAAAACAGGTTTGAACACTAACGTGGCTTTTGATTGGTCAACTTACGTACCAACACTCCGTGTGCTTGGCAGCTCTTCTGCGATCATGTGCCACAGCTGCATTATATTACTTCCTGCATTTCAAACTGATTGGTGAGCTGTTTCCATCTGTCCGAGTAAATCACACGAAATAAGTGTTTTGAACATCACCTGAGGAGGTACCAAGGAGAGTGCTACATCAGTTGTTGACCTGTTTGTTGCATCATAAGTCCACCAAGTGCCATACATCCCACGGTGAAGTGACCTTGTTTAAATGTTCCTGTCACTGAAATTCACTCCGACCTAATGTGTATCGGTCTTTAAAAAATGATGGGCTTTTCAGCAAGCCTAGACTGCTGTATGACTGCACAGTGTAGGATATTCTACTTACTAACTGGAGCAAACAAGAAACACGCATTCATTCACGCTGAGCCGGTTGATCAGTTTCGAATGCATGTTAATGTCAGAATCCGTCCAACGTCTACCAGTTGACCGAATTCACTAGATTAGAGCCTAAAATCAATATGGGGTGAGATGGCATAATGGTTAAAGCGAGAATTTACTGACCAGATGATCGGTGGTTCGAACCCGACCTCTGCATCTCGACTTCTCTTGTCTAGGCTTGGGCAACCTGACAGTACTCCAGGCTTCCTTCGGGACGCATGGCAGCTAGGCACCGAGAGGGTGCTACAGCTGAACGAAAGTTAATATGGTGAGTAGGAGACAGCCTATGTTGGAAATTAGGGTTACCCTATCGCCCACTTTGTCGATGGTGAAAATACAACTGCTACTACAAAGTCCAGTAGTCGATCCAAAAGAGACAGCTCGGGAATTACCCTTTTGTCTCACTTTGGAGAGTAGCGTCAAGGTCCCTCCCAGCAAGATGGCGCCTGTCACAATGGCATTCGTCGGTCGTTGTTGATCTGTTCGCCGAATCTAGTGTTCGACTTGCAAATGTTTCTGAAGGGCATTTAGTATCCCTAACTCGAGGATTGGCTTACATATGATTTCATCAGGCCGTTTGGAACTTGCGCCACGTTGCAGTTTGCATTTGATTGGCTTGTTGAGTTCATTGGTTTTGTCTCTTTTTATCCTGGTTGGTCTGTTTATTTTTCGGTCTACCTGACTGGTCATCTGGAAACCCACTTTCAGAAGTTTTCATTCTTTGTTTCGATCGGTTTAATCGCACTTTCGTTTGCGTTGTTGACCGATCCTCTTAGTTCTCCCTGTACCTTAGTTTGGTTTCTCTGATTTCGTGAACAGCCTTGAGCTTCATGGTTCTGACCTTCAGACTGGGTGAGCTTCACTCTGTTTGTTGATGGATTTCTCGTTACCATGCCCACATAAATTCACGGCCCTCCTTTCCTGATTTGGCTTGTTTATCGTCCTCGTTGCAGTTGAATTCGTTTCCTTCTGGATTCTCATTTTCGGTGGCGAATGATAACTGATCTTATCTCGTAGCAGTATGTTGGTATTCGTGGAGTCTTTTGGGTATCGTCCACCAGATATCTGAGCTAAATTCAGCTGAATCTCTTGCCAGCACCAAATTATCTTGTAAATGAGTGCTTATCGCGACTTTCTTCGTGTTTATCCCGCGTAGTGTTTGCCACAATCTTTGCGCCAAATTCTGTGTATGGCGTCCATATTCCTCATACCCTTTGGTTTCGGTATCGCCTTTCGAAGTGAGTTCGTATTGTGCTGTCGCAGCATTCTTGCATCCAGACACATGGGAGTAAAGACTACGATCTCTACGTTTTCGAGTTCGTCGAGTCGCTTTTTTCGGAGTTCTCCAAAATAGCCCTTCTTGGTACAACGTCCGGATTCAGCCTTGTTTGTGACACTGCGGGTGGTTACCATGGCCGTCCGGAATTCGATCCATTTGAGTCGCTTCCCCACGGACCTCGGTTTGTTGTTTTCTTCCCGACAGTCTGGTGATTAAACATCTGAGAATGCTAGTTCTCCATCGATTTCTTCCAGAATAAATTTGATGCCGTCCGTAACGTAAAATAACTGGTTTCTTAGTTGTAGTTCATTCTCTTTGACAATGGTGAAGGCATCGTCCACATAACGGTTCCATATTATTTAGTTCTCCATCGATTTCTTCCAGAATAAATTTGATGCCGTCGGAAACGTAAAATAACTGGTTTCTTAGTTGTAGTTCATCTCTTTGACAAATGGTGAAGGCATCGTCCACATAACGGTTCCATATTATTGGATTTAGTTCTCGAACTTTTAGCACTTCCGTGTCGACCTGCACGATGAATCCTATAACCCCCCAGCTTCCTGCAGATATCATCGCTTTATAGGGATCCGTTTTGGAACCCAACGGCGGTCACTGGTATCGAGGTCCGCAGATGTGGACAGTTGGCGTACCTTGAATGATACCATAATGTTCTTTTTCCCCATTCGTTTCCTCGTTTGTCGTAAAATTCGAACTGCATTGTCGATGGAGTGTTGATATCTACCGATAAGATGTGTAGTAGTTGAGCTTTTGCTGTTATGGTCCGATTAATCCATGTTAGTTGTTAGACGTCCCTTGTCAACTGCTCGGATGTTGGTAGCTTCGTGCTTTTTTAATTTGTTCGTTGCATTCCTTTCTTCATCAAAGGTGTTAACTATTCTGTTCCGTGTCACCAAGTTGCCTAGGTTTCAAGGCAGACGGAGACTCCTTCATATCAGTGCACTAGATCAGTTCTGAGTGTCAATTAACGTCTCTAGTCGGTTGGTGTTAGTGGATTGGGGGAGTTTCAAATTGATTCTGATCGGGTTTGGTTCCTTTATCTTCCACTTCAATGCGCTTCAACTAATGATTCACCGCGGTAGCCGTTGATAGATTTCTTTGTTTTTTTGGGCCTGTGGCAATTCAGTTGGGGTGGGGTGGAGTGAGGTCGAATGGAATTCAAATGATGACTATTCCTGATGACCGTACACCAACATGTGTCACACTTCGACTGATCCGGAACCATTCTCCACACGCTTGCCAATTCCACGCCTTCTATTCTGTTAACGCTGGATGCTTGGCAACCTGTACCGCCTCGGCCATTAGTCCCTGACGTGGGCCGTAGTCACCGCCTCAAAACCCCAACGTTTTCTAAGTATATTTTGAGTCCCATGTCCTATGCATGTTCTGCAATTGCTGAGTCTTTCAGTAACGCTCGATATTCATCTACGTTTCTCGGCGACCTGTTTACTTCCCTCTTATGCACTCCGATTCTGGTGTGAAGTTCCATGACCGTCTATCCTATATAAACCTTAACGCAGTCGTTACACTTGATTTTGTGCACACAGTCCTTAGTTCTGTTTGCCGGGAGGTGATTCTTTAATTGCACCATTGCAGAGCGCAGAGTGTTCCTCTGGAAAGCTACTCTTATATTAGCCGTGTTTAGAATTCTTCGAATGACCTCCAATGTCCCTATTTTATATGGAATAACCGCGGTCCCGATCCATTCCCTGTTGGGTTTCCCTGCCGGTACCAACACCCTTCGCAATTGACGCCTAATCAAGCTAGCTGGATATCCACTACCCCGAAGTTTGTTCTTTACTTCCATTTGCGTGGCTGTCCGATCAACTTCTGTGCACAGGGCCCTTACACGCTTAAATATTGATGAGGCCATACTAACGAATACCGACTTCGGATGAGCAGAAGAGTAGTTCAAAACTGTCTCTATGTCAGTTGGCTTATCGTATACAGTGGACCTTAGTTTCCGTCCGACGCAGTCTAAAAATACCAGTGTATACCTGGTTGACTCTATCTCCATACTAAGTTTGATGTATATACTCAGTTTATTCAGGTAGTTGTAAAACCCAATAACCTTGTCTCCGACCACAAACGCGCGTGCTATGCCCTCACGATGTTTCAGTGTCGGTGGTCTTTCTCACCATTCCACCCGCAACTCAGGGACTGTCCATGTGCGCATCTTTAATTTCATTCACTTCATTTTGTACTATAATGCTTAGTCAGTAGTGTGAATTTTTTAAAATTTCCGCCGTAGCCCTGCGGAGGCTGTCGGATCGTTCGGCACTACAGAAGTCCTCTTGTGTGGACACTGTTGACGATTTTCGAATTTCTGACTCGATCGTGTGAAATGTACTTGAGTTAGGCTGCGAAGCAGAGGAGTACAGTGCAGTCAGACTAAAACTTCTCAGTCGTTCGCATCTCGCGAAACTGTGGTTGCACACCACCGAATTGAGCAGAAATGTGGTTGAAATTCATATTCGTATGGTACATTGACACTAAAATCGAACAGTAAAAATGGGTATTTCAGCTCAACGGTGCTGACTGGATAATCAAGTGATGCCCTTTCGGACATGAACCCGCCCAACATCGTTCATCTTCGAATACACACTCATTTGCAAACTAATTTGGTTCTTTCGAGAGCTCACCTGGAAACCCAGCTGAATCTCTCGTTTGTGATGTTCTCAGGCAACTGAATGTGCTGCACCAGGCCGCCTCATGTTTCAGTCGCTACGATATTCGA